>NC_048893.1:147895728-148021807 GCF_011077185.1 Oxyura jamaicensis | reverse complement strand
GGAAGGAAGGAAGGAAGGAAGGAAGGAAGGAAGGAAGGAAGGAAGGATTTTCCCATGTGTCCTTAAGAAATATTCAGCTAGTGAAACAGCTAAAAAAAACACGGTGAGAATCTGAATACAGGAATGTATATATAATAAACACATGCAATAAGTGATATTTAAAGGCTCAGCTTTGCCATTAATAAGGATTTATAAAGACAAAATACAGAAAGAGATAGATTAGATTCACATAAGTTTAGTCACTAGAAGTACAGAATTTTGACTCCCTCTGTTGTGAACCAACCTGTCCAAACAAGACAAACACCAAACCTTTGGAAAATCCTCACAGCCCTTTACTGACCATTAAAAAGCTCATAAGAATTATCCTAAGAATTAGGTGAGACCCAAGGGAAGCACGCAACAGCTGTAGTATAAGAGACACATTTTTGCACCCAGCTATGTACATGAAGGTATGTAGCCATACCCTCCCTTTATTTATCCAGTTCAGGTTCAGTGGTTGTGTCCTCCTCATAATAGAGATCAAGACTTTATAAATTCATGTTGTGAAACCTGTCATTAGCTTACCTTCATCCTGTCTATCTATATATGTTAACTATTCTTTCTCTACTTTTCTGGATCTCTTTCTGTTCCTCTGAGTACAAGACAGGTAATGCAGAAGATCTTGCAGAAATTCTGCCCAGAATCAGAGGAGTCACAAGGCAGGGTGAAAGGACTTTGCCTCTGAGTGCCCACACTGTGCCAAACTGCAATCAGCATGATGTATTTTTTTGATTGTGGTGAAACAGGAGAGGGAATATAGTTTTTTTTTAGCACTTTTTAGCACTGTCTTAGAGTTTAGATGGTCATAAATTTAATAACATTCCACGGACATGCTTGCTAGAAAGTTCTTCAAATGACAATTAAAGAGAGTACTCAAAATTTATTAGCTACATGTATTTTGTCTAAATAAACCTTTGTGCAAACCGCTACTTTCAAATCTTTCAGAAGGCACTTTTCAGTAGAAGATTTGAGATGTTAGATTCGTGACAGGACAATAAGCTCCTGGGGGTTAAGGGACAATGCTTAAATATACACACATACACATACACACACACATATATATACACAGTCCTCCTGTCTGGAAAGGACTTATAGTTTATATGTCTCATGATTTCTATAGTCTCAAAAAAGTAAGTGTATAAATACAGACTATATAAAAAATAAACATCATTTTCTACCACACCAGCTGCACGTGAATGCAGGAGAAATTAACTAAGCTCTAATATTTAAAGTAATGAAGAGGATTCTAAACTCTCTGGAGAGGGTTTTGGTTGTAAATAGCAGCCTGACAAATACAAATATTTCCAGAGTATTTTATAGCACAATTGCAGAGTAAAATTCCTTTTTTATTAGAAAGGATAAGGAACTACAGATGAAACATTTCATTCACAAAACACATGATTTTGATTGACCAGAAAACTACTGCAGTAGCCTAATAATTTAGCCTAATAAAGCCTAAGCAATTTTTCACATTTCAAAGTTACATGTGAAAAACACAGGTATTTTCATTTTAGTGAAGAAACAAATAGAAACTTTGAGAAGAAAAAAAAAAAGAAGAAAGATCTGAAAGGTGCAGTGTACATGCATGACAACACTGGAACATGGCTATATTTTAGATCTGGGGTTGATATTGCTCTAAAGATCATCTTAAAGTAGTTATACAAAAATCATGGTAGCAAATGTAGTGGTCATTTCTGAAAATCTCAACACTCCATGTTGCCTATAAAATATTAGCAATACCAGCCATTATTCTGCATATCATGGAATAACTATCAAAAATATTTTTGTCCAGAGAAGAAACTGACTTTCAGCATTATTCTCCTGTTATTGCTGAAAGATTATATTTCTAAAATTCCTTTGCCCCCCCCCCCCCGCCACCTTTTTTAACAGAATCCAGAATAATATGCCAGTATACAAAAGGCTTGTATTACAGTTAGAAGGAAACAAGAGTCTTTTTTCCTGACAGAATTTAAATGTAAGATGTAAATTCAAGTAATACTGTCAGCTGCCTGTGTTACAAGGCATTTTAATGAGAAAAGTTCACAGTAGGTTGCATAGCCATTAACAAAAACATCAGTTACAAATTAAAAGGTTGACAAGCAATTTGGAAACATTTAGCCATTCCCCACTTCTTGTATATAATGGTGTGGCAGAAGCAAAATAAATTGCCATGTAGATGTCAGTACAATGCACATAAGAAATGTTAAGGATTAGTCAATGAATGCTCCCACAAAGACATTCAATATGTGCAGACAGTTTCTTTCCTCCTGTGTACACTTTTGTCAACTTTCAAAGTCTGGAAAGGGCAGTTAAGCATGGCCAAATGATGAAAAGCCAGCAAGAGTAATCCATTTCCTGTTTAAAAAATCTTAAGAGGTATAGAAATGCAACTTGCTGGTCACTGAATATGTGAATCCACTATTTATTTATTTGTTTGTTTATTTGTTTGTTTGTTTGTTTTGAAAATAAAGCGTATTTCTTTTTGCATTTGCTCTTTTTCTGTTTAGACAGGTTCTGACTGAGCTGCAGTTTCATTTTACGTTGATCTAACCATTAGCCTCCAGTTCCCTCTGTTGATCTCTGCTTCCCTCTTCCACTGACTGGGGAGTCAGAGCAGCTCACTGATCTGTTAGTAAAAACTGTTAGTTTTAGCACTTTGTATCTGCTAGTTCATGATACTGATCCTACTTGCCCTGTAGCCATCATGATGCAAGAGAGAGAAGAGGAATGTGAAGCCACAAAGAACGCAAGTCCTCTCATAAAAACGGCTTTAAAAAGCTTGTCATAATTCATTAAAATGTCTAGTGCTTGGTAAGAGATTATTGCCATGCATATTTGAAGTTCTGAAGTTTACATATCAGTTTAGGATCTGTTAGCATAGAGGTAGTTATTGCTGCTAGAATTCTATTATGGTAATATTCTATCACAAAGATGACACTAATATATTATAGAATTAATTTATATGACTTTTTCTTTTCTTTTTCTTTTTTTTTTTTTTTTTTTGAAACCTCCAATAATGAATGTTACAGGGACTCTTTGTAAAAGAGAGAGCATAACATGCAAAGAGCGAGTCTATTTCATAAATAGTTCCATGAACATAGGATAATTCCAAGACTTCTGTATTGAGAGAAAGAAGATGTTATAGACTCAAGGAATGTTCAGAGACTATTGTAACAAGTTCACAAATGCTCTATTGCTCTATTGTTGTTCAACATTGCATACATTTCTGGATCTGCTAATATGCTCTCTTCAGAATTTGAAGCCCAAAATATATATGTTAAAGCAAATGGTCTTGATTCTTCCAGTACATGTTCTTATACTACTGAGAAGATGCAGACTAGCCTGACTCAAGTCTCAGTTACAGGTTCTGATGTAAGAGGCTTGTAATAGTATGACTTCTGTACTAGAGTTCATTGATACTTCACACAGGAACTATCACCATGAGACAAGCCCTATGAAGACCTGTGGTACTGTGGGCTTGGCTGTCCTGTGTAGCAAGTACCTATGAAGACTTATCCCAGCCTCTGAAAGGGGAAAAGACTATGAACAGTGAATTAAAACCACAGAGAACAGCATGGGCTGATGGCCTGTAGTTCTGATTAAAATGCAATTCCCTTCACACCCCCCAAAAAAGTAATAGAAGAAAACTACAATGTACTGGAGAGCTAATTAGTCTTGGAAATAGATGCAATAATTAAATCATCTTTCCACTGTAGTTTTTAAATAAGATGTTAATGGATAAGTAGGTATGAATGACTGGTTCAGTTAATCCATCTAAACAACCTATGGAAGAGAATTTTATTTATCAACTAGAAAGAATGTTTGCACATGAATTCTGTTTTGAGTTGTTCACTGACTTGTTTTCCCAATTATTTCAAACATATAGATTCAATTGATTACATTGTGAGGCAACATAGAAATTGCACATTTATATTCATTATGAATTTGAAAACCTCTTTCATGCCAGCCCACTTCATAACAAGCACTTTCTTTTTTTTATTATAGTGATAGCACTGATGAAGTGACTCCTCATGGAAATCAGTGGCAAAATTTTAATGATTTTTATAGATAAGACTCAAAATAGCTGCCAAATGCAGTACTCCAAATTTTTTTTCAGATGCATTTTAAAATGTGGATCTCTGTTGGGGTGGTGTGGAGAGAGCTGTTTGTTATTTCTGCTCAGATATTTATTCATAAAACAAAAAATATGAAAAAAGTATAGAGAAATAATTTATTATACATAGTTTGTATCTTTTCTGTTATGATGGTCAGAGCACATTGTGTAATAAGTTTAATGAAAACCATCAGAAATTTATAGCACTAAACTGCCTATGCTGAAATAAATTTATTAAATATTAAATGCAGGACATTGCTTTCCTCAACAATGAGATCTGTGCCACCTTCCTCCAGAACCAAATGTGTGTTCATAACTCAGACCCTGAACTCCAGCCTGCTATTAAGTAAAAAGCTGGATGTGTATAAATTGTATGGATAAAAAGAAAAAGGAAAGGTAGGAGGAAATACCTGAGAAAGGCAGAAGAGATAACTAATTGCTACTCAAAAATAGGAAGCATGAAGAAAACAGTTTCCTAGTGAAAGACAAGGATTATATTGAATAATTCAGAAAGGAGGTTTGTTAAGTTACCATAACTGTTTTTGAAGTCTCAGCCTCAAGAAGAAGGTTGCTTATTCTATTATTCTTAACTTCCTAATTTGCTATGACCTTTACTTATAAAGGCTTTTTCTTTTTTCATATTTAATAGTTCTTTTTTTGTTTGTTTGTTTGTTTTTATAGTCTGAATTGATTAATGGTTAAAGAAATGACTGCTCAGGCTGAAGTAAAGATGAAGTGTTTGAACCTTCTAATTTCAGTTGAAGTCTACTTTACATGTGAATGAGCAGAGGCATGACATGTATTAAAGAAGGGCTCTCCTTGCATATGATTTTAGCAGTGTTAGAATCAAATGCATTTTCCATTTAAGGGATATTTCCTCCAAAAGAATTAAAAGCAAACAGAAAATAGCTCCTAGAACTACTCTCTTATTCCACTAGAGATTCAGAAAACACCACTGATCTATTCATTCTTCTGTATTAAGATAATCTGCAGTAACATTGATAGCTTCACACACAATATTGAGTGTGTGGCAATATCTGTCTTTGAGCTCATTCTCAATATCCTATACCATGAAGTGAAAGTGACCTCAGAGAGGTCAACAGCTTCATCAAGATTTTATATCACAGTAGGTACAGGTATAGGTTTTTATCATATGTTGGGGATGAAATAAAGATGTGTGAACTAATTTGCTTATTTGCTTCAGCCATGAAGAAATGTTTTAGTTAGGGATTAAGTTCATGCCAAGTTTGAAACTTAAAACCAAATTGATTTTTAATAATTAATGTGGGAAAAGTTTTTTTTTTTTTTTTTAAGAAAAAAGAATAAAAAGAAAGAAAGTAAAAATGTGAAGTTTCTATAGTGTTCCCAGAGTCAGACTTTTACACTTCTTTTGATACATTCTAAAATAAAGTCAGTATTTGTTTGAGACTAGTCATGGGAGTTATGTTATGCACTTAAAAGAATATTGTAAAGGATGTTATCATTTTGCTAGTTTTAACAACTCCCATAATCAGAAAAGAAAAATAAGATGTTGCTATGGCTCAAATACCATCAGAACTGGCAGATCCATATCACTTGTATCTTTAAAGCTGTAGTTACAATGGCAGGCTTACACATCCACACAGAAAGAACTGTTGTTTTATATTTTAAACCAAAGGAGTATGATATTTTTCCCTGTTCGGCTATAAGAACGCCTTGTTCTTAAACTAAAGGCTTGCAGTTGAGTTTCCCTTTAAAAATAATTTGTTGGACATAAATCATGAACAGCTTGCTCTGGTCCATAGTTTCTAAGGGAAAATTCCAAAGAAACCCTTCCACTCCTCAACCACATAAACAAGAAGATTGCTCCAATAGCAGATGCTCTTGTATTTATCACCCTAACATTCAAGCTATCAGCCTAGGCCAAAGCTGTCAAAATCAAGCAGGCTTTTAACTCCCGAGACAGTGCTTTTAGCATTTCAACCTACCCATCTCAAATATTTGCAAAGGATGTTAATCTTCATTTTTGGAAGGTCAAACCAAACTCCTAGCCCAAGGTTACGTCAGGCACTTTACAAGACAGCAAAATTCCTGTGCCCTTTTCCATCTGTTGTACCCATACAAAATCCCAAATCTTATTATGATTAAAATATACATAGATAGACATATATTCAGCTTAAATATATTTTCTAAAATAACCTCCTATTTTGAAATGAGAAAAAAAGAATTTCAGAACATGTTTAGTGGAACAAGTTTTGAGGATGACAGCTGTAATATTATTGAGTGAAACAGTTCCCTATGTAAATTGGCTCAAAAGGAAGATAAAAAATATTGTTTTGAAAACCTAAGCTTAGTAAAAATGTATCATGAGGTAACTATTTATTGAAAGCATATTTCTTTCAAAAAAATCTCCTTAGTCTTCGTTGTCCATTTATTGTACCATAATGCTAATGCTTGAAAACTGAGAAGTGAATAAAACTAAAAACAAAAGCCAAAATAAAGAACAATGTAAAAAATAAATTATTTTTATGACCATGGAATACATATGGTGAAAACTAAATTTAGATTGGCTGTGGTCCCAAAAATCCCATTAATTTTGGCTTTCAAATCCAGAAAGGCTGTTTGGAACAGCCTCAGCACAGTGGTGTCCTGGCTTAAGACTCTGAGGCATTACAGGAGAACAGTAACCTTGTGTAAATGCACACACACAGAGATATATATAAAGAAATGCAATAATTAATGCAAAATTCAACATATACATTCTCTGTCTCTCATGTACATTCCTGAAATGTAAAAACATGAAGACCAGACACTTGTCTTAAATACAGTCTACTAGGTTTTAATCAGGAACAAGGAAAATTTAAACAATCTGCTGCTAATAGGGCAGAAATTTGTAAGAGAAATACTAAGGCTAGTATGAATGAAATGATTGGAAAAGTGTGCTTGTAGGGAAATGGGAGAGGGAAAGAGAATACACTGGCATGCAGGTGAACTAGCTTCGATTTACAGGATGTAGGATTCTGCCCTGTAAAAAAAGAACTTATCAGAAGCATCCATAAACTTCTGCTAGGAAAACACACCTAAGGAAATCTGCCTGAGCCCTGAAAATTGCACAGAACTCTGAACTTTTAGGATCTAATGATTGATCTGCAGGCTGTCCTTATTCCACCTCTCCCCACCTTGCACCATTTCTCACTGGACCAAAAGCTATGTTTTTTATGTGTTGAACTTTCCATTTAAAAAGAAAAAAAGCAAGTATTTTTGTTTGTTTGTTTTCATTTGACTTTCCACAGCTATGTCTCCACTAGCTTCTGTAGCCTGACTGGCAACATGAGAAAAAGGATCCATAGTCTGGAAGTCCATGGGAGAGAGAAAGGTTCCCAACAAAAGGGACTCTCAGAGATCCAGTACTGCCAGTGATTAAATCCTGCCAGATATAAATTTCCCTGTCAAAAAGAAGCAATTGCACCTCACTCATTTGCTCTGTCATTAGAAAAATACCTGTACTTTACCAGCTGTTGCTCTGCATCTGTGTACTAAAATGTGAGTAATGGTGTAAATTAAAGTAGCCTATATGGTATTTCTCCCTATATAAAATTAAGATGACCTAAGAAAGAGAAAACTCATTCTGCTTTACATGCTACACGCCTATCCATTTATTTTTGTGTTCAGATTTAAATCATGACTATTTGGAAGATGGTTTTGAGTAGTCTTAAAAATAAATAAATAAATAAATAATAAACATCCAGACTAAATGCGTAATCTTTCTCAATTTCATTTGTGTTTCTGAAAAAAAATATATATATATATATATATATATTTAAAATCTGTAAAAACTATAAAACCTGTTACTGAAAGATGTGCTTATGAACTTCAATTCTTATGAACTTCTAACAGAGATTTTACCCCAAAATGCCAGAAGTAAACTGAAGAAAGGAGAAATAAAGAAACACACTGTTAACCAAAAGAGCAATTAAACTGGTTTTTTGTCTTCCACCCAAATTGTTTTCTATTTTGATCTGTTGTGCCCCATATCTTGATAAATAGTAAAATTAAAGATCATGTCTATAACTAAAGTGCCAATGAATTGCTTCATTAGTGTTTGCAGGCTCCGTTGCAGAGCAAAAGTGCACAACTGAGGTTTGACATAAAAGTAAACTGTGTTTAGGGTATACTAAAACCACACTAATGTGTCAAGTATAATCTTTCAAACTAATGAAAGTCAGCTGGAACACATTAACTGTTTCCAGCTGTCAAAATAATACATTTAGCTTTATTTCTCAGGTTAAGATTCAGGCTAAATTGCTACTTTAAATGCTAAAGTTCTGCAGTTGGCCCCAAGTTACAGGTGAGGGCACTATAAGCAAAATAAAACCTTAGGACAAGCTAAATACAGATACATGTAAAGTGAAACGTTTTTAAAAGGCACAAGGCATGTTCACAGATGTATCAAATCATAGAACAGTTACTCCCAAGATTAAAAGCATTTTCTACTTTGTGTATAAGCACTGTGATTGGAAGAATAATTGAAACATTTCCCTGGAAAATTTACATTGTGTATATAGGAATTTGTGCATATAGGAATTTGAAGAAAATTGCCTAAAAATAAAATTCATATAATCAAACAAGATTACATGTGGAAAGTTAAATCTGCTGCCCCATGCACTTGAATCAGGCTACAAATTGAGAGTTGACTATATAGCAAGACGAAAGAAAATACTAGCTAAGACTTTTTCCCCTATGATTGTGAAGCCTCATTTGATAGTGTTGCAAGAGACTTGATATTCTAAAGCATTTTTTTTTCTTTTTATTTCTTTTTATATTTTTTTTCCTAAGTAGATGCAGCTGTAGAGCATTTTGGCATTTTGGTACTTGTTTTAAAGGCTTGCATGTTCAGAATTATTAGAAATTTAAGTACTAGCTTTTTTTTTTTTTATTGTAATATATTGATTAAAAAATAGCATTTTGTTTGTATTTTGTCTTACTTTTATTTTACTAATTTGAAAGGCATTTCTAAAGATTGTTACATTGGTTTTTCTATACTATGCATCATTTCAGCTCAGAATACTTATCTAAATGAAGCAGAAAAAAAAGAGCCATGCTTAGTCAAAACTGTAAATCAGATAATTTTGAAAAATACTCAACACCAAGCTGTCCTGATAGTTAGTGAAGTGCTTTTGCTATTTATTTGCTTCAGTACATAATCCAAACTTTCAACAACAAATGGATAATATTTTTATTTAAAAGTTTTGAACAGTTTTTTTCCTGACATCATTATAAATTTTATGAAGATCCTTCAGTCTTTCGTTTTGCTTCCTCTGAGTAAACTTCTTAAAAAACAAAGACCCCCCAAAATTTGAAGGAAGAAAAAATAAAAAAGTAAAAAGAATTAAAAATTTACAAGTTGTTGATTAAATTTCAAAATTCACAAAAATATATTTCGTTTCATATTTATTTTGCAGTAGAAATGGCTCAAAATTTATTTTAATTTTTTTTTTTCCACTTTTTTTTTTTTTTTTTTTTTTTTTTTTTTTGATACATACAATTTCATTTTGCTGAATCTTCCTTGCAAAATAAAATTAAACAGTTGGTATTTATCAAACAAACCATAAGAATACTATCTGGTAAAACACAAATTAAAATCAATTCCCTAACTGTAAAATAAAGTAATATTTTGGGGGGGAAACTACAAGTATTATTTAACAGTTTGAATTCCCAGAAAAGAAAAATAAAGTTTAAAACTACTTTCCCATCTTCCCTTTTCCTCTACCCACCTCCTGTGCCACCAAAAGAGCAATGAACCCCAAAGTTATTACTGGTGCAAGTATCCTCTAGATCATAACAGACTCAAATATATCTATATATTACGAAATATCCATTTCATCTTTTCTCTACCCCAAAATGGTAGATTTTTAAACAATTTTAGATAATGCAATTCAACTGCAACAATTTGTGATGAATGAAACTTCATTTTCATTGAAAATCATTTTGATCATGTATACAATACCAAACAGAATATCCCTTAAATCTTGTGTGTAACACCATACAGAAGGTCAGTTTCCATCAAAGGAAAACTAATCAAACTCTCCCTAACTAAATTCACAAATTAGAAGTCTCAGACATTTGATGACAAGCTCTGTGACAAGTAATTTACTTCATGAAGGACACAAAAACACTCACAGTGGGAAAGTGGCATAAATAAGTTGAGGCTTGCCAGCAATGCTCTTCCAACGCCAACTGCAACAGGAGGAGAACCTCAAGGCAGAAGGGTGACTCTGCCTGAGCCAAGAAATCATAAATGTGTGGCAATTATGAGCACACAGAAGGAAGTAATTGGCATAAGAGATGGCACTGCTGGATGCCTATATGGCATAAGAGATGGCACATGGATGTCTATATAATCCATGGGAGATACCTTTACTTCAAGGCTTCATGCAGGTTTGAGTCAGCATCAATATTTACTTAGCCCTGGCTTAGATTCACTATCATTGATCAAGACCAAAAATATCATTGTCGTGTTCTAGCACCCATTTCCAAACTTCTCCTGGTATTTTGTTTGGTTCAGTCAGATTTACTTCATTTAATTTGTTTGGGTTTGCAGGCCTGCACAACAAATATAGCTGAATTAATTTGTTGTATCTTGCAGTGAAGTAAGCTACATATGTGTAAGAAAATAACGGATTTCCTAATAAATTTATCTTGCATTATCTTAGCAAAACTAAGTATGCATACCATAATAAACTAAATATTCATGCAAATAAATGTCTGGGAAAAATGACTAATTTTAAGGCCAAGACAAATAAACGTATACATGCACATTTCTCTGTCACACAAATACATGTACTAAATGGCTAAAATAACAGTGCAGCTTATTTAGAATAATTATTGTATATTTTTTAAAAAAATACTATTCTTGGTTCCTCTGGATTTTGCTTTTGCCCTGGCTGGAAATGTATTTGAAATCTTTATCTATTTATGGAACCACAGAAAATGAGGTACTAACTACTAAAGAGAAGATAAATAAAGGGTTAATAATAACAACAACAACAACAACAACAAAGTCAGTTTTTTAAAGGTGTGCATCGAAAAAAAGTGAGAGGAGTAAATGGAAAAACAAAACAAAACAAAAACTAGAATGCATTTGTTTATCATTTGAAACTTGATGACACATTTTAAAAGGTGTTTATGTGGGTGTACATTCAGACCAAAAATCACTTCTTCAGGACAAATGTACATTATTATTACTAAATGTTAACACAAATATAACAATTACCTACCACATTATCTCAAGACATGATGCTGATATTCCACAGATGTAAAATGATTAGTAAATTCAACACATGCAACTATTGAAAGAAGGCTAGAGGTAGCTTATAAGACTGCCTAATATAACAAATTAAATATAAAAAATCTCTTAATGGGTGAAATTTATTGCATTGAAAGAAAGTCGAAAAACACATCCAAGAAGATGTAAAACTTTTTCAGATGGGCTGAGTGAAAAAGTTTCATCAGAACATTCTTTGGTGCTTTTATGCTGAAATTTGTGTTTTGTTTTTAATATGATCCTGGTCTTAGCCAGTGATGTCAGCTTTAAAATATGGTTCAAGAACAGAACTAAGCATGGTGGTAAAACAATTTATGAAACGATGCCTAAATAGCCTGTGCAGTTTCCCTATGAGACTTGAGAAAACATACTGGCTTCTATCCAGACATCAAAATGTAATTAAATATGATTTGTTATGTATCTTCATGGATTATTCACATCTGAATATTTTGCTTGCTTAAACTGTATTAGCGTATTTGGCCCAGATCTACAAAATATTTTAAGTGGAAAACTACATTAGAATAACTTTTCCTGGAGGAAATCAGTTTCTCTTTGTCTCCCTTTCCACAGATCGAGAGCAATTAATAGTTTGAGACATTAGATTAGTGTTAGACCATTAATCTAAATATTTAAAATAGTGACAGATGGTGCAAATGCAGCACACAGTGTGATCTTGCAGAATGGAGAGCTCAGCTATAGGAGCAACACCAATTTTCCATATGTTCAGGTCAGTGGTGAACACTTTAAAGAGAAAATGATTTGCTACCAACAACACAATTACCACAATTTCTATATAAACTAACAAGTTGTCAAATTAGCTCAAGAACTATCCCATGCCACATCTCAACCTTTTCAGGCCTTTAGTCAGAATGCTTTTTCAAAGACAGAGAAGATCTCCAGAACAAAATATACAAGATCTCATCAGTGTTTCCTGTAAAGATGAGAAATCTCTCACCTATAAACTCCTGTCAGATTGGTCTTAACCTTTTCTGTTTTGGCTTAGAAGGGCACAATTTTTATTTAAATAAGTGATATCTGATGATTATCTCTAGGAAAAGAGGAGGGGAGAAATACCCAAACAGCATTGTTCTCCTTTTGAGATAGAAGCCTGCTTTTCTTTTGATTTATTAGAGTTCTTCAACTTCTGTTATGGCTCAAACAGCTTTTATAAGACACTTAAAACCCCTACAATGTGCACAGCACACAGTTACAACAATAAAGATGTTATCATGGTAAAAATGTTATCCTTGTAATATGTAATAAATACATACCACTGCTTCCTATAATAAAACACACTTGCTTTAACATTCTTTTCTACCTCAGACTCTTCCCTCCTCTAAGGTTTTATTTAGTCCACTTTATGGTGACTCAGACCAAATTCTAGACTCTTTATGTGTCTGCATTTCCATGAAACTGCCTTTTTGTTTGGTAATTAACACAGCAAGCTGTCAGTCACAAACTAAAGACAGTCAGGAGCTCTTATAAAGCTAACATTGGTTTCACTTTTTGCCATATTACGCTATCAAAGTCTAATTATTCTCCCAAATCATATAGATGATTACACTCTGTTCAGTTGTACAGATATGGTGGTAGAATGTAGAAAGGGACTAAGTGTATTGGGTTTATGTAGGAAAGTTTTGGTAGAGGGATCTGCTGGGGTGGCCTTTGTGAGCAGAGCCCAGAAGCCACCCCAAGCCAGATCAGAGCAGCTCCAGCCAGGTCCCACAGTGGAGCAGATCTCCATGCTGCAGCCCATGGAAGATCCCCTGGTGGAGCAGGTGGATGTGGCCTGGAGGAGAGCCCCAGCAGGAGCAGGTCCCAGGTCAGAGCTGCAGCCCATGGAGAGGAGCCCATGCAGGAGCAGAGGATCTGGGGGGAGCTGCCGCCCATGGGGGACCTATGCTGGAGCAGTTTGCTCCTGGGGGATGGACCCCGTGGTACAGAGCCGTGTGGAAGCAGTTCTTGAAGAGCTGCTGCCTCTGGGCAGCCCCTGCAGGCTCAGTTTGGGAAGGACAGCATCCCATGGGTGGGACCCCATATTGGAGCAAGGGAAGACAGCGAACATGAAAGGAGTTACAGATGAAGTGTTATGGACTGATCTCAATCCCCATTTCCCATTCCCTGTGCCACTCAGCAGGAGGAAGTAGGAGAGGATCTACTGGGGGGGAGGTGTTTTTTAGTTTGCTTTTAGTTACACACTGCTCTAGTCTGTTAGTGATAGGCAATAAATTATATTAATTTCCTTATGCTGAGTCTATTTTGCCTGTGATGATAATTGTTGAGTGATCTCCCTGTCCTTATCTCAACCCATGAGCCCTTTGCATTGTATTTTCTCCCCCTTCTCCTTTTGAGAAGGGGGAGGAAGGGGGCAGTTGTGGTGGAGCTCAGCTGCCCAGCTGGGTAAAACCATCACAGTAATTAAAAGCATTTGTTCTAGAAAAAAAATAAATACAGCTGATAAAGGTACTTAACTAGAAAGGAACACACCAAGTAAGCAAGGAGAGTGTTATAAAAAAGTTTTAAGCAATAGTAGATAAAACTCTTCCATTTCATAAAGGAAAAAATCATCCAAAATTATTTTTCCCCATTGAGATATCTAAATAATACAGGCTAATTTTATTTACTTATTTATTTGAAAATGCTTAGCATCCTGTAACTATGGTGACAATGCTTTGCTGAGTGTATCTTTCTTAATGTCCCCTTTCTGTAGTAATGCTTCCATCACCATCTGGAAGAGACACTTTTCTTGCTTTAGTGAAAATTTCTTCAGTCTAAAAATGAGGCCATTTATTTTTAGAGGGAGGACTGCCCTAGCTCCTATTGACTTGCAGAGTCCCAGTCAGAACCCCTGTAAATTCACTAACATGATTTTGATGTCTTACATGAAAGAAACAGTAGTATATAAAAAAAGGTTGTGCTAAAAAGCACAATCAGTTTCCTTTCATAGATAAGGTATATTTTTCATTTTTTTTTTCAAGAAGAGATGATTTAAAAATCATGTAGTCCACATCATCTCTTTTGCTTCAGCTTACTTGAACAAAATCAGCTGTATCAAGCAGATGGCAAAATAAATTCCATTATTAATAAGACAGGTTCCAAGTATATTGCTTGAAGACTGGGAAATCTTTGGTTTCCATGGTAAATCAGTTGACTCTAATACACTTAATAAACATGGCTAACATTCCAAACTCAGTGGGTCAAATAGAAATAACATAATCAAAATTATTAGGTCAAATAAATAACATAAGAACTCAGAACAGCAAAATACCAGGTTGGACAGATAGAAAAGCAAGAGTTTTTTCAGCTATGGGCCTCTCTGCTATCTACGTATTAACATTACAGTAACTTTTCTGAACTCTGCTCTAAATCAGAAAACATTATATTTGCTTCACAGGTATAAAAGAAGTATTATGTTTCAGTTTAGAAATAAGATAAGTGCTACTAAGTATTTAATTAAATTAAACTCCTTAGCTCATTGTTCTATTTTGCATATCTGTTCATTAAAATGAAGTTGATTGATAAATAATTTATTTCTGTGTTAGAAGTGTTCTTTGAAGTTGCATAGAAAACAGCCAAACAATCCTCCCAGGTTTAAGGGGAGTATAGGTAAGCACTAAACTGATGCTAGAGCTTAAGATACATTTTACGCATATTTATGTCTTTGGTGTACATGCACAGAACAGAGAAGACATAGGTATGGGACCATATTTTTCTAGATCACTAGACCCAAACATGTGTCTCTATTGATTTCCACCGTCACAGGTCTAGACCGTAAGACCACAGAGTGATGTTTTGCTCCATGCAGTGAACATCTAAGACAGGCTCCCTTTTTATGAAAAAATTTGTCTTTTTTTTTTTTTTTTTTCCTGTATGTTCATATACAGCCACCCTCTGCCTCAGGCATGTTTTTGTTTTGTTTTTCTGAAAGTAAGATATATTCAGAAAAAAAGGAAAAAATAAGTGGGGGGGGGGGGGGGGGGGAAGGGGGGGGAATTGACAGTAGCAGCTTAGGCTGGCATTTGGAAACAATGCAGAGCATAATATGTAGCTTGACAAGAAACATATTGATGGAAAAGATATATTGATGGTCACTGTGGGAGAGTTGAGAGACCACATGACTTTCAAATTCTTGGATAATTCTGTAGTGTTTGAATACTTTGTCAAACAGATGTGTTTTAAACTGAGCATATCAAACATGAACATTTGAGAAAAGATATGAAAAAAAAAAAAAAAAAAAAAAAAAGCCAGATTTCTCAGTGAGATCTCCTTAAGTTACCTCAGAGAAATGACTAAATGTCTAGTTATCTTTGATGATTCAACAACTTTTAGGCTTGGCATCTCAATACACCTCCTGAACAGCAGTGTTACAAAACCTGCTTTTTTATTTTATTTTTTTGATTACTACTGCAAGTTTTCCCTCCTTCACAAACATCTTTGATACACTTTTTTTCTTATGCTCACTGAATAAATATACAATAAATGAATTAAATATGAACTAAATTATTTTATGAAAGGATTGAAAATTCTCTATTAATTATCCAGTTTTATCTTTTTAAAGGAAGTTAACATGTAACACAGAACTTTGGAAAGGTCTCTGAGGAAGACCAATACCAGTTTTCTGACCAGAAAATAAAAAAATAGCATGTGGTTTCTTAGGCAAAGGAATAAAACCTAATATTTATATTTCATTCTTTGTAAAGTAAAGAAACCTAACTTTTATTGAGATCACTAATCTCTCTTTGTGTAACAATTTATTACGTACACAGTTCATTTCACTGGAAACAAAAATATCATCTGTTGAAAAGAGAAATTTTGCTTCTTTCAATCTCTTGTAGAGTAAATTTAATATTTTTAAAATGCAGAAGCACTTCAGTGTATGAATTATCAAAAACTCACATGAACAGAAATAGTAGAACTCTCAGAGCTACAAATGGCTTGATAAGAAATGTGAAAATAACAATTAACCCTCCCTCCTCCCCAGGTCCTGGGCATGGTGCTAGGACAAACGGTTGGGAAGGAACAGGTTTTGATGGAGCCAGTGTCTCTGCTGAGCCTGAATAGGTAACCTATAGTCATTGCCCACCTCCTAATGAGGCTAAAGGGAGATATGCTGAATCATTAAAAAGGTACTGTGGTGGTCAGACATAACTTCAAAGAAGTCAGTAGTGCCATGACATGAAGTGATAACATGAAGACGTTTCTCAAGCATTGTTAGTCTGGAGTTCATTTCATTGCGTATATGGTATGGGTTTCTCTTGTCACACTCTCAGGAAAGATAGTGTATGGGTAATTCTCCTGACCTAGGAAGGAGATGCCGAAATTTGCTGCTTCTCTTTGGCTGACATCTCTTTTGTTTCAACATCAAGTCTACAACTAACATTTGTTATAGTACTATCAGAATCCCATTTTGGTACTTAAGAGAAATCTCTTCTCTTACGAGAATTATTAATAGTTTGAAACAGGCAAAACAAAATGGATAGGCATATTTACAAACATGTTATAATAATTATAGGCTTAAAGAGCAAAACCAGAGGACTCTAGAAATGATTTTTAAAGGCAGAAGTCATACTCACAGTAAGAAAAACATAACATATTTGGCATAAAACAAAAAGAAGATTGCCAAAAGAATATCCCAGCTGCAAAATAAACAGGCATGGAAATGAAGCTACTATTAATCTGATTTGTTACATCTAAATATCAGTTTTCAGGTTCTGAGATAATTTCAGCCATGCCACCTCTCATTAACAATGTGAAATTTCAGTATGACTGAAGAACTAGAATTATTATTATTTTTTAAATATAGTAAACTTCATGCTCTAGCTATCCATTCTCAGAATCAACCATTCAGTATCCCTAAATGTTGTCTTTCATTATTTATAATAGAAATATAATAAAAATTTAGCAAATTGCAGAAAGTACAACCACATACCTGTTTCTAATTATCCACTTATGCCTATAGGAAAGCTTTGCTTGAAAAGGTTTGTAGTAGTCTTAGCAAATTGTCATACCTACTTTGTCACATTAGGAGGGTTGTTACAAACACTGTTTGCAGGAAATATAGAAAATGCAAGACTGATGTGATGCAACATATATTTTGCACTCACAATTCAGCCAACGCAGATAATGGGATCTTTGTTGCTAACCAGGACTTTTAGGTGCCACAGTGATGCCACGGGCTCTTGGAGTATCCAAGTTCTGCTATTCCTTTCCATTCCAGCTGGTAAAATAGTCACTACACACCTATTCCCCTTAAAATATGTTTCATGCACAGTACTCAGAAAAAGAGAATATAACCCAGAGGTGGCTGCCACTCTGTTATAGTTCAAGAAAAACCCTTGAAATTAAAATGGACAACCTTTTAGGCTGCATGGAGAGAAGGAAGCTACCATTTCCATAGGATTTGTGAAGGTTAAGCAGACAAATAAAATAAAATAAAATAAAATGAGATTAAATTAAAACAAAAAAAGAAAAAAAAAAAAAAAAGAAAAGCAATTCCTTCCACATCCACCTCAATTAGAACTTAATCCACAATAATTTGTAAATCTAAAAGTGCCATTTTTCTTGACGTCTTAGTAGCCCATGCACTCTCTATCAAACAGACAGCTCTATTCAGTATGTGTCATGTCTATGCAACAAAGTTATCATGAAAATTAATGGTAATGTTATGAACCTCAGAATAAAAGCAATTAACTTTTTTTCCAAGTGCCAGAAGGAAAAGACATGCAAAACCTCTACATCTTAATTAGTTCTCTATTATCTTATTTCACATTTTTCCAAAACATCAAGTTATTATCCACATAAAGTACACTTTGGGGACTAATTTCCCAGCATGATGAAGTAGTTTTGCTCAATGTTGATAACATGAATTTATATTTTACCTTAGACTGGGAAATATCATTCCACCAAAAGGCTGAATTTCCTTTTAAGTGGACAAGGAAAAAAAAAAAACAAAACAAAAAAAAAAAAAAACAACAAAAAAAAAACAGGCATTTCTAGTTTCACAATAGAAGGAAATATTCTGACCAGAGGCATCACAGGTCAGTCCATAAACCACAGAAACATGCTGAGAATTAATTAATCCATTATTAATTAATTCTTTCTCCTAGCAGATATAAAGATTATTTTACTGAGTATCAAACAGATAAAAATTATTCTACCTTTTCCATTTACTTTCTTGACACACAATCTGTGTTGGTCCGTTAACATACAAGATCTGATCCCTAATGTGCCCTTATCAACAGGAGTACAGATTCACTAATCTTCTGAGGTTTTGTTAGGTTTCACTCTTGTTTTCAGCTGAAATGGAAGAACTTTCTGATCACTGTGGTAAATACAAATGCAGCTTTCATTTCA
This sequence comes from Oxyura jamaicensis, assembly GCF_011077185.1. Taxonomy (NCBI): domain Eukaryota; kingdom Metazoa; phylum Chordata; class Aves; order Anseriformes; family Anatidae; genus Oxyura; species Oxyura jamaicensis. The sequence continues at coordinate 148,002,998 of NC_048893.1, read as the reverse complement.
CAATTATTTCACAGATATTTAGGAATTGAACATATGACTTTTTTGTTTGTTTGTTTGTTTTGTTTTGTTGTGCTGTGGCTGTACTTCTCCGGATCTTAAGGCTGTCATAGAAACTAGTAACGATTCACTGGGCAGGCATGTTCTCTCTCAGGCAATAATGAACCAATACCCTAATAATTCTAATAAAAGTTTCTTTAATGAAGATGGTATCTCTCTTGAAACATGTTTTTGACACATTTTTTGCTTTTTTCTATTCCTTTGACAACTGAATTCAGTATTTTTTCCATAATCTTTGTGCCATGTTTTATATATATGCCTTATAAACACTGCCAATTTATACCTTTTTAACATGAGGGCAGAAGTTAAGGGCACCTTACTACAGGAAAATAAAAAAGAAGAAGGAAAAAAAAAAAAAAAAAGATATAATATGACTGACTTCTGTGGTTTTGAGCAAAATGATCAAACACTACACAGCACAGTACTTTTTAAAGTGCTAACCTACCCTTAAAAATAATACAGGTCCTGTGCTTAGCAGCGATCTTCCCTTTCATTTTATGAGAAATATCCCTCTAACCTCCAGACAATCTTTGTTGTGTAAGGCTGGATGGATTAGCCTCTTGCCATTTGAATTAATTAAGACTCTGCAACTAGAATTTAAGTTTACAATATTTTAATGAAATTTGACCCAGAAAATCAGGGATTTATCTATCAGCTCTACAGTATTAGCTTTTTGGAAAAATAACACACTGTATGAATATAGTAGATTTAATTAATAGACAGATAATTGCCCTTTCCCATCACAGCTGTTTTCTCCAATATCTGATATACTGCAGCCTTTTAAAGGTGTTTTAAAAGATAGTGTATGACTAGAGGATATATATATATATATAGGATATATATTATATCTTAGAGGACTAAGGTATAATAATGGGATATAGAATCTGTTTGGTTTAACTTAAGTCTCATTGTGACCAAGATTGAGTACAGAGTGACCCAATACCTATTTAAATACTTTGTATTTAAATTTGCATTCTTTCTTAAAGTGTTTCAGCCAATTAACTAACAAAAACTGGGAAGACATGTTTTTTATAAAAAGCAGAAAATCGCAGTACAAAACATCATCATATGATCAAGAACATTCTGTGGTAAGATTTGTAAGTAGGGTGAGACAAAGGAGAAAGGGAAATTTACATACCACTATTTGTGTTTGTTGTAGTCCTCCCTCTTCTTCCACCCTACAAAACAAGATCCCATACAGCAAGCGTTATCTACCTACTAGGAAGTAGGAGGTAAAAAGACTGTCATTCACAGGGGTATTACATACAGTAAACTTCCACCCTTTCTCCCCCTTGTAGTCATTGGAGAAAAAAAGAAAGGAGGGGGAGAAGGGAACAAAAAGAGATTTTTTTTCAGATTTAGGAAATATACTAATATGGAGAAAGTCACTATAATGCAAAAAGGAGAAAGAGGGAGGAAGGTAGGATGGGAGAAAACAAGACTATGACAAGCACAATTACTTGTATGTAATTTTTCACTTTTGCATGTCCTGTCTCCTCCCATCCTACAAAATAAGATTCCATACAACAAGCAGAAGTGGTAAGAAATGTAATCAGGAGATGATAGACTTCCTTTTATTGCCAGCCTGAGGAATTCTTCGTATAAATTCATCCAGACTAAATAATAAGTCTTGTTGATAACAATAGTGGCAAGAACTGCATCAATGATCAAATCTCAGCTTTGCATATAGCAGATGTTGTTACCTCAGTCCTTTGGTGTAGTAGATTAAAATGCTTTCAATACACTGCTCATGAACAGGCAGACAACTACATTTTTTCTGTACCCAATGGAATATCTTCACAGAACTATGTAATGATTATTTCAAGTATTAGTTAAAAATTCCTTTCCCATTGAATAAATCAGATGTCTTTTGAGTGAGGACACAGTGTCATCTAGAGTGTGGTCTAGGTTAAGGAAGATAGAAGCATATGGTGACCTGTGCCATCTGACAGCTCTTAAGAAAACCAAGAGTTGTAGAGATTTATATAACACAGAAAACTAAAGGAAAGAGAGACAAACAACACAACAAACTCCATCTGTAAGTACCTGGTTCAGAAAAATAACAAGGTCTGCCTCTTTTTGTGTAGAAGCAAATGAGTGCTCTCAACGAGACTCATACAGAAAATTTTGGAATTTCCAGGTTTTGAAATACAGACTATCCTTTTCTTAGTGTCTGTCAAGTCGTATCTTACATTAAGTCATATCATACATTAGGTATGGAAATTTCTTAAGCACAAAGAAGTGTTTTTTTGATGTTTATACTGAAAAAGGGGAATAGCAACCAGCAACTTCAGAGATCACATGCCTATAAAACTACCCTAAACTAAGAGGATCCAAAAGCTGTTAAACAGCTATAATGCATAACAATATAAAGAGAAATCGATGTTAGAAGACAAATATGATGGAATGACTACTAAACAGAGTGAGGCAGGTAGGTCAAAATTGGTTGTAGATAAGTGCAAGAAGATTGAAAGAATATTGTTGAAATGCATATACCTTGTTGCAGGAGGTTATTTCACTGTTTTTACACACTAAATCTCAAAGTATAAGTGGGCAACTAAGCCAAAAGTAGGATGTCTGGGTGGAAGAGGTGGGGTTAGATATTCATGCAGTTACAGGTCAAATGTTACAAGAGGACTGTTACAAGAGGACTGTTTATGTATATAAACAGTCCTTGACAATTTAAACATGTTTCTTTTAGCTACACATTCTACAATATAAAAGAGATGTTCTTGAGAAAATCATAAGTCACTCCTTCATTTCACACAGGAATCACAGTTCAGTCACTAAGCTATAGTAACAGGAATGTAATTAAGGTGTACATTTTAGGATAATTATTACAACACTATGAGCATTACAAACTTTAGTGATTTTTTTTTTTTTTTAAAAAAAAAGATTTTAAGAAAAAAAATCTACACCAAATGAAAAGATGCAAACATATGAAGGTTTAAATTCTTCAACACCTTTTGAAGTCTCCTTTAGAATAATATAGTTAAGTCACAGTGAGTAGACAGAGCAAGAGGGAACAGCAGTATGACGGAAGAAGCAAAATCCAATACATGGAAATAAATATTCAACATCTATAGGACATTTTTTCCAAGAGTAAAATCAACAAAAGTAAACTTAGAAGGCAGTCTTAAAAACCAGATTTACCCAATATATAAAAGACTAAATTATGAGCTAAAGAAGGTATGAGAAAATAGAAATGTTCCATCAGTGCAAGGGAACAGAGCAATTCAAATATACTGAAAGCAAAATAAATGATCTATTTGCCTTGTTATAGCTATAAAATTAAAATTTATAAACTTACTTTATTTAGGTAGAAAAGAACAGCTATACACTAACATTGACATGGTAAGACAGTCAAGAAAACTGAAAATGCACAAATCACAAGTGAATAGAACTTTGTGGCACCATCAAATGACCCACTGGGTATATGGAGGACAAAGAAAAAGCAATCCGGTGGCTACCGCACACAGGCAAGTGATACAGACACATGGTATCCACCAACCTCAGGCTTCCTAAATATACCATTTCTGTCTGAGTTACCTGATACACAGTTTTCAAGCCGGCTTAAAGTCAAAATCTTGTGACAGATCCAGAGAACACAACACCTCTACCGTTGTACCTACAGAAATGTTTTCCAGTGGAGAAAGGATCTCAGATAGAAATTCCATCAAGAAGAACCAGGAAGTGCAGTATGGGGCCACATATGCTGGCTTTTTGACTGTGAAATTTGTTTTGACCCTACAGCCACCTTGACCTCCAGTTAAGTCTTCCTTACACATATCACTGACTGAAAATGTAGGATAGCACATTTGGATTTCTCATGCGTATTCAAACTCCCCACAGTCATACACATTTGATTAAGCAGGAATATGCTTACAGACCTGGCAGTCATATTATATCACTGTTAAAAGCAGTTTGCTGCCAGATATACCATCCTGCCCAGATTAATCAAAATAAATTCTGCACAGTAAACAGAGTACAGAATACTAAAGGAGGCCAAAATCTCATTGAACAGTTCAGGTAACATGAGCTAGGTCCATAAATTCTGTACTCAGTCATCTCATCTTCAAATAATACGTAAGATTTTTTCACCAAAACCATGTTAATGGAAATGAAATCCTCAAAGAGCAAAGAAAGATTTGTGCTAAATTTGCTTTTTTTTTTTTTTTTTTTTTTTATTTATTTGGTCAAAAAGAAAAAGAAAATCAACACAGAAACGTTGGTTTAAAATACTTATATTTTTTTACTGAAATGAAATTATAATTCTTCATCTTCCAGAAGAAATGTTGTGTCCCAACAGCTCCACTGAAGTTGCTGAAGCTTTATGGAGAGTACCCTGAGTCTAGTGGTTTCCATATACAAAAGATATAACATACTGGAAATATGTTCAAGGTCCTTGCGAATTAATCTAAAAATCAATAGAAATATTTTTTATTTCTCAGAAGAACACCATTCCACTTAGGAGTTCTCCTACAGATCTTCAGAACAATTTTTGCTTGATAAAGTTTTGTATCTATATAGATGTCATCGTGTAAACAATGGGTCCCGATGGGCTGAGTTTTTACTCAGCTGTAATGCAGGACCACAAGCAGGCAGTGCAGAAACAAAAAGAAAAGCAGACATTTCTATGAAGGAAGCCTTTTCTAGCTGGGATGAGCTCTGTTTAGCAAATGGTGAATGTACACAGAATTAAGAGTACAGAATGACTTCTAAAAAAGTGAAAGACTAAATAATAACAATTACAAAAGTCTATCCACTTTTGTATGGAGATGGACAGCTTTATCTACTGTAAAGAATGCATCAGCTGCCAGAATACTGGGGAAATAAAATAAAATAAATACAAACAAGTGCTTAGTTATTTAACAAGAAAAAAAAGCAGAAAATGAAATTTCTCCCAAAATTATAGAAAGAGACTATACCTGCTACATTTTAACATGAGCTCAAGTAGAAGACTCACACCTGAAAATAACATTCAAACACTGGAATTTCCAGTTTCCTTGAAATTCTCTTTGGTAGAATAGAAAGAAAAAAAAAAAAAAATGAAAAAAAAAAATAGAGAGAGAGAGAGAGAGAGAGAACCAGAGAACCATTAACTGAGGAAATGAGACAACTACAACTGACTGTGCTCTGCTAGAATCTCAGTGATTCAGGACATTTCTTGGACAACATACAGAGCTCAATGCTGGTAGAATATAAATCTCCTGCTCCTCCAAGAGATGGAGAAAACCTGTGACATGCGGGTCAATAACTTCAACAAAAGTTTGAATATGATTTATGAGATATACCTCATGCCAGCACACCTTTTTCCTTTGGAAACAAAAGGCTTGGTCTCAGAAGAACAAGTGTTAGGAAAACCAGTGAGCTAAGATAACATACACCTGGATCGTTTATACTTTCCATTTTGAAATTTCCCTTATTTCTCCTCAAGTGGGTGGAGGTGGATTACTTGTTGCATGGAAAGTTATTTTGTAGGCTGAGAAGAGGGACATATAAAAATAAAGTTAGGATGAAATCTGAGAAATAGTGTGGAAAAATTCTTTGTGTGAGGCTGATCTGTCTTGAAAGATGAGCCAAAATAGCAGTATTGTAATCATCACAAAACAAGTGTCTTGGATGTAAGGGAAGTAGAAGAAAGAACAGATGGAATAAATTATCTACTAGATGAGAGTATTGAGCTCTGTTTTCAGCCATTTACTCCTACACAGGTATTGCTCAAAAAAGTGAAAAAAATAAATCTGCAACAATGGTAACATTTATTAAATACAGGAGACCAGATATTTTTCACAGGTTTCAGATGAACATTAAAGCAACCTCCATGAGATCACAGAATTTTGTTTCCATTCTCTAGGTTTTTTTGTTTTTAAGTGTTATCCTCAAAGTGAAAATAATCTGTATTCTATTATCAACTTCTTGAACATTTTACTCTTTATAGCCAATGTTTTTGAATTAAAGAAACAAAAATGCTTGCTTGCACAAGTACAGGTACTTTTTCATAATGAACTTGTGCTCGTGAAGAATTTTCAAGTCAGAAATGGAGGAAATAATATTCCGGTTAGATTCTAGACCATGGATCTATTGTCTGGGTCAATTAGGCTTAGTACTACACAGCTAACTAAAAATACACATATTTTCATTACAGTTAACACTGTAGTTAAGTTCAGGTCTGATGGGGTATGATTATGGGGATTGCAAGGAACTCCAGAAACTCTGAAAATAAATGTTATAGATATTATTCTACTGGGTTTATACAAGAAATACAAGAATAATAGCATATTACCACTGATTCATGTTATAGTCATCCATTTAAAATTCTGCTTCACTGACACATTTAAGAGAGATGCTGCCTGAAGGAAGGATGTCATTCCTCAGTTGTATAAAAGCTATAGCACAGAAATTGACTTTACTCTGTTTTTACAGCACACAGTGGATTTCTGGGCCATAACTATGTCTCTGAGGTACTACTGCAGTATAAGTAACACATCTAACTATACAATAGCCATGTAAAGCTAGTCAGTTATGACAGTTTCTTCATCATGCCATTACTTCTTTGAAAAGACTTCTTGCTTCTTTAAATATGCTTCAAGATAAAGACATTTGCCTGTAATATTTTGAGGTGCTAGCCATATAAATGTACTTTTCTGTTTGAAAATACACAATGAATGATATTCTTTCTAACAAATAATCAAACAAAAACAAATAAAATAAAAAATAAGTGTGAATCCAATATGATAAAATAAAAATAGTTCATTGAACTGCATTATAATGGGTAACAGGAAAGAGAAAACAGAAAATCCTCTATGAAACACACCTTCAAAAGCTTTTATAAGAGAGATGAACTGGAACATAAGAAAATAAAGTGCTACATATAAATTTTACATGAAAATCAAAAAGGAAGATGACAAGATCTTCTAACCTAGAAGAGAAAGCATGATTCCCAACTAAAAACGCTGATTCTCATATGAACAGAGTGAAGAAGTATACGCTTGGAGGAGAGAGAAAGAACATCATGAAGAGATGGACAAGAGCTGGAGTCAGACTGGACAACAGAATAAGACAAGATGTGTGTGTATATTTGAATGTGTGCCAGTGGAGACTGGTGTCAAAAGAAGTGAAAATAGAAATTAATTAGCAGAGGATAGAGACAGTAAAAAGATTAAAATATATATTTTCAGAGAATATAATTCATCTATAAAGAATAATGCGAATGAAACATCCACATTGTAAGTGGAATGCAGGTAAATTAATAGCACTGCAATATCTTTCAAGAATTCCAGTATTTCAGCGTATTTCTAAACAACACACTGTTCTGAATGCCTAAAATAGTGTTCACAACCTATAAAAATTGTGCAATATATTCATGTACTTAGACAAAGCATTTAAAAATACAACGTTGCACAACTATGTTTGAATATTGAGGTCTTTTTGTATGCTACGATAGTTCAATCTAACATATAACGGCAGGCCTGTTTTTAAAACTTGTATCCTCCCCCCTCACTAGAATAGGAATTTAGCTGACTAACATCAGTTGTAGAAGTGTTGATTATTTCTCCTCCATGCATTGCTTTATTAACTTTTTCTTCGGAGCATATTGTGTGCTAAAGCAATAAGAACACATGAGATTAGGCTGTAACAGCTTGAATTCAGAGTTGGCATTTTGACCAGTCTGCATATCAGACAGCTGTTGAGTGGTACCTAACTTTTATCAGCAGTTATTATGGGTGAAGCACATAACAGAAGGACAAATGTCTTGCTTATTTCCTTTTCCTAAAAAACAAACAAAAAAAAGAACTTTTACTGACAAATCTCCAATCTCCAAAATGGGCTGAAAAGTCAAAAGGAGGAAAAACAACAACAACAACAACAACACCTGCATACTGCATGGAAAATGAAGTGCCTACAAGTCACTTGTAACTTTTAAAACTTCTTTTTACTGGAAGTATGACTCATCCTTTGTAAGGTTTTGTAACTTGCTACTTAAGACTATTGATCACAGTGTAGGTTTGCACACCTTCCCATGGTCTTGCTACAGTTATCCTTCACATGTCAGCATCAGAAATGGAGATTAAGAAATGCTGTGTAGATTTTTATTTATTTATTTATTTCTAATTGCATGGCTTCCACCAAACAAATAAATAAATAAATAAATAAATAAATAAATAAAAAATGCTTAACAACAGACATTTAGAATATTTTAAGAAGCCAATGCCTTATTTTTATAGCTAGGTAAGATTAGAGCATCTTGCTGGTGTTTTAGAAAAAGCAAAATCTAGCTTGGGAAACCCAATCTTCTTTCAGTGACACCAAGTGAAAAATAGCTTAACAGTACGGGAGTTAGTTTGGACCTTAAATATATTTTTCAGTATGTTATCTTTGCAAACATTGTAAGAGGAAAAAGACAAAGACTGCTACACAATATTCTAACTTTTTAAAATAATATGAAAGGACACTCTAAGGCATACTAAAATTACGATATAAAGCAAGAATCTGCTCACTCAGATATGGTTAGAGCTACTAAATAAAGCATTCACTGCAAGTAAATCCTAATACTTCCTAATACATACAACAAAAGACTCAGCTAGTTTAAATACTTTATTACCATAGACTGATGAAAATTTTCAATTTCCTAAATTCAACTGTCCCTCAAAACAGTATAATTTAATCTGAATTCAGATCCCACTGTCAAATTTTCACTTATAGTTGTCTAGGATTAAGAGAAAAAAAGTTCAACTGGATTTCCACCTCAAAGAGTCTCAAAATTCCTTAACAAGTAAGGCAAACACAACAAAATTTGATTTCATATCAGCCAATCACACACGTAATAAACTCACTTCAGCAATGCTATCCAAAGGTAGGATATCCATATTCCTGCAAATGAAATCTTAGTGTTCTTCCCCCTTTACTTCCCACCAATTTCAAAGGAACCTTTGAAGTAATTATATTAGGATATAGGTAGGTTTACATTATAAATCATCACATGGATGAATATTCAGTGTGTGTCATCACAGTTACCACATAACTATTAAAAAACATTGAAAGGCAACAGACTACACATTTATGAAAAAAAAAAATGTACCTAGATTTTACAGATTTAATTATAATATTCAAGTGCCATTTTAAGATGATAAATTAACTATTTTTTTTTTTCCAACCAGCATTTCAGCTTAATTAATAGTTTGCATAACAGGTTAAATTCAGCACATTCTCTTGATTTAAGCACTTTTAATAATGCAATGTAAAACATAGTTAAAATATTCAGAAAGTTTCCAAATTCTATCCTATTAGTCATTTTTCACAAAGTTCTATACGAAAGTAAACTTTCCATTTTTTTTGACACTTTTTCATACTGCTGGGAAATTCTATGTTAAACATTAATGCTAAAGGGTCTCACTTAAAAAAGTCTTCCAAAGAAGAAAACATCTCTTTCAGCTGGCAGCAGAAAGAGTGAAAAATCAGCTGTTCCTGAATCAAGACAAGCAGAAATCACCTATTATTAACATAGAGGACTACTGCATTTTAAGGATGCTGCCTGTCGAAAAATGTTAAATTCTGTGGGCACTGTCCACATAGGACTAACTTAGCCCACTGCAAAACTATCATGTTAAGCCACTTGAAGCATGTGAATATGACTCTTTCAGCCTGATAAAGGCTCTTATACAGAATTTCTGAAGCGAGCAGGATTAGAACAGCTTGTCATTTTTTTTTTCATTAACAATCACAAGAATTTGCTGTATTTGAAGAATTTTACTATTGCCCATGTTCCTCACAGTACTAAGCATGCATGCATTCTAGACCAATGCCAAGGAATATTCACAAGTTGTTTTCTTCTGTACATACAGCTTGAGCTTTTAGAATTGCTCTCCCCTTCAGCTGTTGGGCTCAAATTCATCCTGCCATTCAAACAAATCCAAACAAATTAAGAAATTATCTTTAAGAAAATATACTGAATATACTTGTCTTTAAGAAAATATACTGAAACAAAGACTGAAAGTGATACCTGCTTATGTTTTCATTTAAAGCACCTCTCACAATCACTCTCCCACCCCCAGCCCCACCCCTCAAAACCCCAATTAAACAAAGCCCAACAGAACAAATTTCTTTCTTATCTGTTAAAAAGTTCCTGTTGATTTAGGTTCAAAGAGTACTTCTTTTTTATTTTTTTCTAAGAAAAGCAAAAATAGGTCTTTAATGAAGCTTCAAAAATACATATTTTCACTATAGAGTAAAAATCACGCAGATGATAAAAATTTACTAATCTCACAATAAAGGGAGCAAAAATATTTAGTTATTCAATGTGGTTAAAACATACAATACAAAAGTCACGTCTACAGTTATGCTATCCTGCTGTCATGGAAAATAGCAATCAGAATTACAAAATAAGAAATTGAATTTTTTCTTCTAAAAAATATAAGAAAATTCTTTTTATATCCTGCAGAGACTAGTTAAATTCAAAAACAGATATCATGTCCACCATTCAAAATCATTTGAGGGAAAAGACACAAGAAAGGAAGCCACTGGTTTCCAGTTACTGTCTGTGACAGGAGGATGTAAAGGTAACAGTCCAAGGGTACAGCGGGTCAGACATATTTTTGCTCAGCAACCACTTAATCTGTCACTCCTGATAATTAAGAAAGATTAAATTCAATTTATTGGGGTTAATATTGTCTCCCTGTAAAGACTTTAAAATTTTGGCCTCCAAAAGCTGGTACCAACCAACAGCCCTGCAGCTGGGGACACCATAGCCTAAAGCCACCTTCAGAGGAAAAACCATCTGATTGTTCCTCATCTTCCAGAGTTTCAGTGGTTCTTTGCCCATTCATCTCCTTCACTCTCCTTGTAGACCAGTAGTTATCAGAGGATACCTGCACTTTGTCCTGGTTCTGACTGGGGTCAGGCAAGTGGCAGGAGGATAACAAAAGTTAGACACTCCAGCATCAGCCACATCCGGGGGCCCAGCCACAACTGTTCTGGATAACACTGATTGGACTTTCCATCTCCAATGACCAGAGATGCAAGAACAGTATTTTTGTTAAACAAGCATTTTTAGGTTGTAAATGAATGATACTAGAGAAATGATGTTTCAAAAACTTTACTCAATTTTTGCTTTTATTTTTTATTTTTTATTTTTTTTTTTTGGTGGGGAGAGGGTATGACTGCTGTCTCTTGCTGTCTTCTTATCCCCCTTGCTTTTCAGCTTTCCATCGTTATTCAGCTCTACAACTGATTTCTTCAACTGATTTCCCTCTATCCCCTCCCCAAGATGTAGTTCTTTTTAAGTCTTTAAATCCATCCTAGAACCACCTATCTCTGTAAAAACAGCAATATTAAATTTTCATCACCCTTGCCAAAGAAAAAAGAAAAAGGGAAAAAAAAAAAAAAAAAAGGCAAGAAAAATATTTAAGATACCATTGTACTGTTGCAGAGGCAGCACAAATGTTCTCAAAATGCTCTTTGTTTTGTGCTGTATTTTGTGCTTGCACCAAGAATTGTATCCTGTGATGTATGCTGGAAAGCTGAGCACTTATATTAACAATGAAGTAAATAATAGTTTGAGGTTTTGTATTTAAATCAAAAGCAAGAAATAGCTTAGTTATTTTTACAGCTAACAAGAATTTGATTTTGCGAAAATAAATTCTATTTCAAAGGTATTTGGTCTTTTAAAATTTACTGTCAGGTAAAATTAAAACAGAATTGGGTGAACAAAATATGAATGCACATTACAGAGAAAATGAAGGAAAAAAAAAATCAAATATAATACTAGTGATATTATACTCCATCTACCCAGAAGAATAGTGGGAAATAAGAAAAAAATATCAGTTTCTGATGTAGAACAATTTATAAAATGGATAGCTACGCTTCCTGAAATAATAAGAAGGGAAAACTCAGTCCCTCAGTCACTGTATTCTAAAATTACTGACAGCTATGTCCAAACAAAATGATTCTCCACGACTCTGGTAAAGTCAGCATACATTTAAAATTTAGCAAATAATATAAGAAACACAACAAAAAAAAAGTGGAAGTTGTGATAATTTTTTCAAGACAGGAAAGAAAGTGCATGAAAATAATTATAAAAGAGCTATTTGTTCCAGTTGCTCATATGCAGTAGGACATGAAAAGGCAGGAGGTTAATTATGTTCTGTAAATAATGTTTTCCAGAAAACAACTCTGCTAAGTGTAACAGGTTCACGGGAGCTGCAACCATTACTTATTGAAAACATCTGTCCAGAAATGTATATTACCTGTAATAGGGAGGAAGTGATATAAATCATATTTTAAACAGAAGTCTCAATTCCTAGAAAATATTAATAATTCCTATGTGTAATTTTATCTGTATTTTTAAGTTTTTCCACCTTCAGTTTTGTGACTCAGTCTTATTATTCCTCTTACAAATACAGTCTGAAACTTTTCAAATATATGACAGCATTTCAGAAACCCCAATGACACCCAGCTATAACCATGTCATTCATACACCATTATGTGACTTTTTCTAAAAGCATGTAGAAAAGCAATATAAGCAATATTATAGCTTCAGAACTGCCAGTGTGATGCTTACAATTTCACCTATCTGATTTTTCTGTCTCTGAGAAATAAAGTTTCACTTACTGATATCTGATAGACTTGAATATGCCAAAATAAAAGTACTGTTGATAACACAGCTTAGAATAGCTCATTCTTATCTGTACAGGAAAGTGCCAATGATAAGTTCAAGAGAATAAAATTGATGATGGACTGCACAACTGCAAATGTTGTTCTATGAACCTTTCAGTCCCTGCCTTGCTAACCAACTCCACATGCCCATTTGTCCAGTGTCATTGCTCACAAAACAGGGAAAAGAAGACCATACCTAACTAACAGACTTGCACATTAGGATGAAGAGGAAAGACATCACATGCCATGTAGGAAGAGTAAAATATACATTTTTGTTTTCTTTTTCAACCAACATAAACCAGCATTGGACAGATTTTAATTTTTGCTAGATTACTGGAAGATACACGTTTTCTGGAGATAGAGCGGCTATCAGGGATATGCATGGTCATATGCAAGATTCTTTGATTCAGTTACCCATACTGAATTCACCAATCTATGGAATTTAGTACCTCAAACTTCTGCCTTGGTGTATATACAGTACAAGATTACATGGGGTAGTTTTGATTCATCTATTTTAACACTGGAGCAAAAATTGATGTATATGTTAAACAGAATTAATTTCAATTAATAAAAATTGGAAAAAAATATAAAAGAAAGTTATTAATTAGAAATGCTTGAACATTTGAACAAAAAAAAAATTAACAAACTAAAAAGTTTGTTAAAAATGCATGTAATCTTGTTCTTTTTCAAGTAATTGAAGTATTATACAGTTAAACAGTTCATCCACATGTATACAGAACTGAATGAAGAAAACCTACAGCAATTCAAGGTTCAATTTCAGGCTGAAAATTAGGAGAAATTTATTCTCAGAAGGAATGGTTAGGCATTGGAATGGGTCACCCAGGGAGGTGGTGGAGTCACTGTCTCTGGGATAGTTTAACAAAAGGTTGGATGTGGTACTTAGGGACATGATTCAGTGGGTAATATTGGTGGCTCAGAGACTGTTGGAACAGATGATCTTGTACGTTTTTTCCAACCTTAATGATTCTATGATTTACTCATCCATGTACAACAATATATGGGAAAAAAAAAAAAAAAAAAAAGGAAAAGGGACAAAAAAATCAGGCAGAGAGAGAAGCCCATCTTCTGCAGATCACACAGTCATGAAGCTACTATGAGAAGCCACAGAAATCACTTCATCTGTTAATCTATGGAATAAAGCTAGTTTACTTCGGTGGAAGTAAATACTGAATAATACAAACTTAAGTGGCCCTATGAGACCTTGAGGAAAATGGGAAAAAGAAAGGAAAAAATGGTGGGAAAGAATGGCACTATAAAGCTAACAAAAGAGCAGAAAGCACATAACAACAAAACATTTATTTATGTATTTATTTAGTAGTAGTAGTGAAATCATATTATTTGCATGTGTGCTATAAATATCTGCCATTACCACCATGGGTCCACTCCTCAAAATCAAATTCTTCATGTGCTTTTGAAAGATTCTTAGGTTTTTGTCTTTTTGAATATAACCTTAGAGCTGATACTTACATATGGATATTTTGCAATTAAGAAATAAAACAAAATTTATGTATTTTACTGCTGGTCTGAGTGTGTCTGTAAGAAAAAAAAATGCATTGTCCCTTACATATTTAAGACATAAGGAATATAATGGCCTTTTCACTGCTGAAAACCTCATGCTTCCTATGCTTCTTGAATCTATATGTCTAGTTGTGCCAAAAAGGGCCTCTAACTCCTAAATTTTCTTACATTGTTTTCCAAGTGCTTTTCAGCAAAGTAATAGGAAAAAGCAAAACAAGTGATAAAAATTAGTTTCATATGTCATCTGTTTCTAACCTCTAAAATCTTTTCACAAAGTGGACTGGGCACAGCAAGTTCAAGATTTGCAGCTTTAACAATAAAATATACTACTAATGAGAAACATCCCTGGTTGAACTCCTTGTTTTTGGACAACTTCTAGAGACAAAGCATCTGACTCATCAAGGTTTAGGAGAATATATCTATAACCTCTGCATGGATCCTGAAAAAGTCATGGCTACTTTAGAAACTATTAATTATTTGCAGTGCTATTAGAAACTTAAAATATTTGAGAAGGTTAGAATGTAATGATTTTTATTGATATATATATTTATAGATGAACACACATCTTCTCACCAATAAAAGAATCAAATTTCTAGGAAAAAATAAAAATAAAAATAATACTCTGAGGTGTAGTGGACAAAATAAATGCTATTGACTGAAGATAAAGATTTACCCAAGGAAACCAATCAAACAACCAACTTTCAGATGCTCTTTTAGAGCAAAAACATGGGAAATTTGTAAAACTATTCTATTTCTTCTATTTCTTAGTTTTAATTGTTAAATGACATCTACATAATATAGAAACATTCAGAAGTTTAACTTTTCAATCCAAATAAAATTGCATTTTCAACTGACTATGGAAAAGTATTCTTTTTTTTTTTTTTTTTTTTTAAATCAACTGTTCTCATTACAATTATTTGCAATATCAGATGGTTCAACATTTTTTTTCCAATAAAGAATTCCTGAAATAATGTGAGTTTTAGAAATAAGATCATATTTCTTTAAATATGCTTACAGCTTTCTTCAAATCATTGTCTCCACAAAACTGCTATGATACAAGTGAGGTGTGTGTTGGGGGAAGCTACTCAACAAAACAATGAAATAAAGCACCCACACTCTACCTCCTCTCTGTTGCTTCACCATCTTTTTGTTATTTTCCACACTTTGCCCACTCATCTGAATTTGCTCCAAGTGATATTTAGTTTTATCACTAAAAAGAAAAAATTGAAATTCTTCTAGATAGTACTGAACAAAAAGCATGAATAAAACTAAAGGAATTCTTCAACAAGCTATTCTGTTTATTTGTTTGTTTTCTAAATGCATGATTAGAACAACAAAACTCCAAAATATTTTACTGGTTGCACTCTTCCAATTATATTTACAAAACATTTTGACACATTAAAATGCTCTAAGAACAACTCAAAAAACTGGAACCCAAGACCTATTAGTGATTCTATCACAAGTCTGAAAAAATACTGATTAATACATATCAGGACTGTCTAACAAGTAAACAAACAAACCAAAGCAAGGAAACGTCACCAAAATTCCTTTTATTTACTTACAGTTGAAGAAATTTAATTTGAAGATAAAAACATGGACCCTACCATATACATATAAAAGCCAGTAGATTGTAAGATCTGCTGCTTTCAGTTTAAGTAATACATAAATTTACTGCAGAATCATTTAGAAACATAAAGCAAGTATTGACAAGAGAGTCCACATAAAACAAAGGCCTTTAAAAATGTGTAAGAAAACAGAAAGATTTAAACATACAAAGGCAAGAAAATGTTATCTATATTGTATAATCTTGTGTTTTCTTTCCATATACAGATTAATTAAAACAAGTTCTGTTAATCTAACTAAAAATATCATTGGATTAACAGATGAAAGTAATCTCATCTGTTTAACTTTTCAGGGTATTTTTGGTGCATCACAATTATCTATTTTCATAGCTCTCCATTCTATTTTATTATTCTAAATTAATTTTTACTTCTCATGGTGCTGAAACAAGTAATCGGAATAATGCAAAATACTAATACAAGAAATTCAGTTGCTATTAGATCAGTGAGACAACCCATATTGACTTGAAATCAAGCTTCACTAATTATCACAAAAGTGTTTTCTCCTGCTAACAATGGAAAATCAATCAGATACAGGAGAGCTATCTTAAACAAGAGTAATGTGAAGAACATATGAAGGACATAAAATTAGAAGGCATAACTCTCAGAGTTCCAGTGTTTGTATATTTGCAGTTTGTTACATATTGTGTGTCATTTTTAGGACTCATAATCTAAAGACTTGATAGGTTCCAAAGGAACCTATCTAAAGGAACCTGTATATATATCTACATATATATTTAAATTCCATATATGCAAATTCCATGGGATGGCAAGTTTCAGTTCTCAAAGACAGGTGGTAAGTAATGGAGGCAAAAATTTTGTTGTTGTTTGTTTCATGTGGAAAGATGGAAAAGGAAAAGAAAGAAGAAAGTGCAAAAAGACTGAAATGCAAAGAAAAAAAATAAAATTAGAATGAAAACTAACATGATGTTTTCTTGTTTTGTTGTTCCAGTGATGAAGAACAGCTATAAACATAAGTGAAGGGTGAGGCAAAGACTAACATCTTTCAAGACTTAGATTTATTTTATCCTCTATATGAAATTAAGTTACAGGCTTTCTGCAGTTCAGATGGTGAATCACATTTAATACTGCCAGGGATTCATTGCCTTACTCACATGTTCGTCTTTCATTACTACAGCTTCTCTGTCACAGGTATTAGGACAATACGAATTCTCTGTTTGGATAGCCAACAATTGATCACTATATTCTTTATTTCATGTGTGAGGAAAGAAATATATCAGGCCTAAATGAGTATGACCCTTTTCGAACAGTTCTGATTCCAACTACAAATTTCAAGGTTTTCATGAAACAACTTTAAGAAAGAAGAGCTATATAAAGGAGAAAGAACAGGTCTAAAAATGGCTATGCCAACTTCTGGTCTGGGGATTTTTTCTATTTTATAATTCTTACAAGGAGGATCTCAATTGAACTTCAGGCCATTAGAGGGAGTTGATGGGGAGTGAAAAAAAGATTATTGATGAAGCCGTAAATGTTTATTTACTGTAAACTGACTTGCAAGTACTAGTCTGCTATGACAACTCTCCATTCCTCCGTATCATTATTATTTAACCTATTTTGGCTGCTGCTCAAAAATGTTAATTGAAACTAGAAGCTTTTTCTCACTTCTTGCATATTGCACCTGATGATCTAAATGCAGCTCATCTCAGCAAAAATCCATGCAGTGCAGGGTGATACTGACACTATTTATTTTTTTTCCTGTCCTTTTCTTCATTTTTAAACAAGAGGGAACATGTGAAAAGATGTTAAAAAAATGATTTGCCAAATCCAAACATTTGGCTGGAACACATTTGTCACTTTTCACAACAATTAATTGATTGATTGATTGAGATGGGATGGGGAAAGAATAAAAGAGGAAAAGAAGGACTAGAGAAGTAATCTTTAAATAACATTCCCAACAAGTATAACACTAAGGAGATGGAGACTGGTTAAAATCCACTTGCTGTAAAACCTATATCATGTAATTTAACCCTGCTGTCTGTACTCCAGCGAACGCTGATTATCATGGTCTTTTCTGTCCAATGACTAAACACAGTAGAACAGGAAAAAAATACAATTATGTCTATTATATTGTATAATATACAGCTATTCTGTGATAGATGTAAATGCCCATCAGCTCATCTCCAAATACTCAGTCCTGCTGCAGAACAGAACACACTTAAATTGAGACGTGTCCTACGAACAAGGGAACTAGCCCTCCCAACTCTTCCTTCATACGCTTTTGCTACAAATAATTTTATCTGTATTCTTTTATAGTGTTGCATTAAAATGTTACACATCATGTAATACACTACAAAAAAAGCATCACTTTTAAAGTGTTTTCAGACTCTACTTAAACATAGGTCTCAATCCTTAGCATTTTAGATTGCAATTAATATTTGCAATTAAAATTATTATAAAATTATCAGAATGCCATTACTCAACAAAAGTCAAAGTATGATTCAACACATAACACTTTTCTATAGCAACTGCTGAAAAAAAAAAAATTTCTCATGCACGCTCATACACACATGCACACTCACAAAAGGAAAGCTAATTCTCTATTGTTTCCTAATGATGCAGCTAAAAATCTAGGACATCTACAGGGAAAATTAAATTTAAAAAGATCTGCTTAGAATGCGTAGCTAGTTTTACTTTAAAAATAAATAAATAAATAAGAAAAGCATTACTCAGAATCAGTAAAAAAAATGGTACAAGAAAGGAAAAAAAAAAATCCCTAAACTTAGACATTGATTCCTTCCATTCCTATAATACATTTTGGATTTGTGGGGAAAGTTCAGATCAAAACCTTTTGAAGAAAATACTGGAAAATGTTCAGCTTTTTAATGAAGTTGTACTTTGAAATGTAAGGCCTGCTACATAAACTAGGATTCTTCAGCCCAGGCAAAAACACTGCTGAGGGTGAGGTGTATAAGAGCTTTCTATAAATTCAGAAGTGACATAGAGAAAGTAAAAAGGGAGCAAGAATACAACAGTTGTGATATCAAATGAGTTTGGGAGAGGACAGGTGTAAAAGAAACAAAACCTAGGTAGACCTTTGGACAGATTATATGCCAATATATTTTCAAAGTCCATAACAAACCTATTGACAAGAGGTATTTGCTTTAGGATAGCTAAAGTCAGTACTTCTTTTAGTTATATGGATAAAGGCAGCTCAAAATAAATAACAACTAGAAATAACCTTGTAATAAAGTTCACAAACTCAACTAGTAAAACATGAGATGTTTTGCCACCACTGCAAACAATGGAAGGATCTAAACAGCTTTAAATGAGAGTGGAAGGAAGGTCTGCCTATGGAGAGCTCTGAAGGGCTCCCCAGGCAGACAGCTACAGATGTTCCCCTCCTCTCAGAAGACAGCACAGTAAAGGAAACAAACAAACAAACAAAAACAGGTTGACAAAACATGATCAAAATACTGTACAAAGCCATGTTCAAATATGTTACTTTTAAATGAGCAGGTTTGATTCGAGTTGGTATACCCTTAAATCTTTTACTGCATGTTGGTAGAAATTTAGATGATTAACATAGCTTGGTATTAATAACCAAAACACTAAATATGCTAACAATAACAGCAAAAAAAAAAAAAAAATCAACAACAACAAGACAACCAAGAAAAAAAAAAAAAAAAAAAAAAAAAAAAAAAGCCCTGTTGCTATCAAAGATCCAAAGGACAAAATGAGAAAACCACTGCAAAAATATCCCTTGTTCAATATAAACCATAACATTACCAGTATTATCAAACCATTGCATTCCCATTAATGACTCAGGGATCTGAAATAAGAAAACAGGACCAACCTGTTTTTAATTTATTAACAAGGAAACAAACTCTCTCAATCTTCTCTCAAAGAATAAAAGCTGCTATGTTTTGTTTAATTGTGCTTCAGCTTTGGAATCAAAATAGCCAACTGCTACAGGTATAGGAAAAATTAGTTAATTTATTGCAAAACTTATGTAAAACAACACATAAAGGGAAATCAAATGCTGCTAATTGTTCTCTAAAGTGCTAATGGTCAGCAGGAGAGAAATAGAAATAGCCACCAAAGACAATGCATAAATATTTTATTAATTTATAGAGGTTCTACCAGCTTTTTTCTTTTTTAATGAAAACTACTGAGAAAAAGTGTCTTCATTTCATTCCCCTATTCCCATTCCCCATCAAGACCATACTGATCATATGGCAAACTCCAACAATTGCAAACAAATTGTATTTAAATTCATAATTTTTGAAAACATTTGCCATCGTAATTTTTAACGTCTTCCCCAAGATATTTATACTCCCTGAAGTACATTCTACTGATTGTTACAAATTATGAATATTTCAGAATATTAAAACATCTTCATATCCTGCTCCAAATCTCTGTTCTGAATAGAATGAGCAGAACATTATAGTTTAAAAACATTAACCTCAATATCTACTCAGCTCTGGTGCTAGTTACACTGTGCTTTCAAACAGTTTGTTTCTCTGGGGAATCTAATGTTAAATGCATCTTTTTTGCTTTTTAGCCCAGCAAGACCATGGAAGCAATAGAACAAGATTAGACTATGCACTGTCTCTGAATACAATTTAAAATGTTGAATGAAAACCCAAACTAGCCTCAGTAAAAATTCTGCGTACAGCTCTGGAGCTTGTCCTGCTTCAGCCTCTTCATTTCTTGACCTTTCAGTAACTGCATGGAAAACAAACTCCTGTGATAGTGTCACAGCTTTCCACAGTCCCTGATGGCAGTACAGTACAACAGCATCATCATCAAGACAAAAATGAAACAGGAAGATAAAAAAAAACAGCTCGAGATTCTGCTCCATCCTGCCAGGCAGGACTTTGCCCTGCAAAGAAGCTTAGTCTTGCAGAAGCTCATTCTTGTGAAGGTTGCTTTGTGCTGTGGTCTGTGAGCAGATTTGGTCCTGAATAGTCTCATCAAAGAAATTGGCAAATATCTGCAGAAGCCAGAGAAATCTACATACTATGTGTCTTTTTACTGATTCCTCCAGCATTAGGTTCTGCCAACACATTTTCTTCTGCTGTTGTCCAGGCACACTCAAAATACCTATTAGCCCTTCACCCTCACCAGTAACATATTAAAATGTTTTATCAGCTCTCTAAGAGCTGATCAATCCTCTAAGACCCATCAATCCTTTATCTTAAATTATCATTATATCCTATGTATTTAAAAAAATGTTGGATAGGCAAAGTGGGGACAGGAGAGGACACTATCCCTTAGTGTAGGGTTGGGACAATGAGCTACCACAAGTCATTCTCTCTCCAGCTCATTGAGCTCTATGTGTTGCAGTGCCAACCATGCCAAATCACTGAACTTGTTTGCTCATCCCCAACAGCCATCACCTTCTGGGAGAAAGCTAAACATAGCAACAGTTTAGCATCCTTAATCCACACATGTTACAGCCCAGTGTAAAGTAGGTGAGGAATTTTTGGAAGCTTGCTGCTGGAAGACAGACAAGACAAGCTATTACAGAAAAAGATGTCCAATCCTCATTTCCAATTATAATTTAGTAGCACTTCAAAAAATAGGCAACAAATGTGGGCGAAAAAAAAAATAAAAATAAAAATAAAAAAATGTATTGAGACATTTCCAGGAGAGAAGCAAGAGACTGAGACAAAAACATCCCCACTCTTAATAGAAAACCTGAATTTGTTTAGTGTCATCCTGTGACAATAAACATGGCTTAGACACTGTGATACAGACATGGCTTCAGTCCATTCCACCTATGAGTGCATAGAAGCTCCGGAAGAAGCTCTTGAAGAAATGCAGCACCATGGAGGAGGATGAACTGGAGATCCCCCTGGGGAGCACCATGCTCAGTTCTGCCCATATCACCAAGGTGGTCCTTTTTATATATGTTCTCATAGCTCATTTTCAGGTTCAGCCATGGGAGACAGCATCCTACTACCAGGGACATGAAAAAGAGGTAATTCTAAGTTACAATAAGAACCCTTCAAAACAGATGGAAAAAGGTGATGCTTCTAGAGGTGTTGGTAGGTTTGTTATCTAAAGACTGTGTAAACGTGGTGAACTGTTATATTAGCCTGCATCCTCCCCTCCCTGGAGGATAGATATATTTCTTTCACTGTTGTTTTAAGTTTTAAACTGTTCTTTCTAATTACTAACATATTTGTTTCTTTTTAACTGTTCTTTCTAATTACTAACATATTTGTTTCTTTTTTCAAAGTGATTATGCCTACAGAATTTTGTTTCTAAGTTTTGCCATGAATAACCCCCTCCAAAAAAAAAATAAATAAATAAATAAAAAAATCTGCTGATCTCATATAGTGGGGATAGGGAAGTAGCAGATGGTTTCCCCTTAATGCAAGAGAAGAAGCCAGGGCAAGGGGCAGGACAAAGAAAAGCAGGCCAGCAAGTCTTGGTATACTACTTCAGGAATGAATAAAAGTGCACAAATAAATTTGTGAAAATGTTATTCCAAAGAGATCCAAGCACTGAGAGGAAAAACACAAGTATCTCATAAAAGTATTGGCAGCTTTATAAATGATGAACAATCCTTCTAATGTTTTTTTGTGATGTGACTTAAAGAGTTCTTATTACTTTACAAGAAATCCAGGGAACAATGTTCCTGTCTCCAAGAATATAATTATTAAACTGAAATACATACCCAATTTCTGAGGCATCAGAGAGTAGTTTCCCTCTCTCAAAAACCTGGTTTAAATCCAAGAGGCTTATAAGGTCTTTTATTCTACAAGCTTTTGTAAAACTCAGAAACAGACTGGAGCCACAATAAAAGTCATCGCTGAACACAGGTAGTAAGGAGGTAAATGGGGTTATAGGCCAGAGTCCTCTAGATGCATCTGAATTTTTTTAAACTTCACCCAAACAAACAGTCCAACTGAGATCTGAACTGTGTGAGAAAGCCTTAAATACCAACCATCATACTTGGAGATTGGTAGCAGGAGATGCGGCATGGGAGAAAGGTGTTTAAAACACATTTACATAAATAAAATTCAAGAATAGCAGCCCCGCTTCTAGCAGAATTCATTACAGTCTTCTGAAAATGAGTCTGTTACCACAGTAACCAAGCTAATATTGGCTTTCCAGCTTGCAGACATTAAATCCCTTAAATGCAGGTGCAAAGGATGAATTCACAGTTTTGGAACAGGTGAATTTTCTCTGCCAAAAGTGTCTGCATTTGGAAGAAAGAAAATGCATTTTTTTTATTTTTTTTTTTAATGGTAAAGCTGTAGCAAATCAACAACCCAAAGAAAGCAGCGGAGGGGCTTGTGATGTTAGTAAAACTTGCACTGGATGGAACACAAGCAGTAAGTATGCAGTCTCACTGTTATTTGCCCAGAAATATCAGACGTGATTCAAAGAGTAGTTCTGCTGATGGTTAAGGTGAGCTAGAATTCATTTCACTCTCTTTCAAATGTAGGAATGACAGGCAAAATATAGATTGGTTTTGGTCAAGTGAGCAGCTAAAGTTCTGAATACGAATAAGCAGTAGACCTGTTAAGACACAGCATACTTCCCAGGGCTGTTTTCCAAAGGAAAAAAATAAAAATAAAAATAAGCCTTGGAAATATCTATTGTTCTTCAAGAAAACTCTACTGTGCTAGCCTCTCCTACTAAGCCAGTAGTACAAGTAAGTTATATGTAGATGTATGTTGTAGATACCTAATTTTTCTCAACTTAGTGGCTAGTACCAAGTTACAGAACACTTGTTGCTAACCCTCTTTAGAATTATTTTCATGGCATTCATTATAACAGCTTTTCATTTTTATTTTTTTTCATTTATACTTATATTGATCATTTGCCTGTTAATTCCAGTCTAAAGAAACACTTCCAAACTAGGAGTTTTACAATTGATATATTCTAAACAATATACATATTCCAAAGAAATTCTGTATTTTATGTTCAATACATTATGTTCTAAAATGAAACTGTATTCTGGAATTAAATCATTATTAGATAATTTTTTTAATAGATAAATATATGCATGTTCATACAACACCTAAGCCTACTATCTGTTTCACTTTTAGTACGATTTCTTGAAAAATCTTCACCAGTCTAAGAATATGAAGATTTGGGGAAAAAAAGCCAAAAGCTGCTAGTCACAGCTGCAGGAGCTGTGGATGCCACCAGGATGCCCTAATCTCTCAGAGGGGTTGTACTCACTGTAAGGTTAATGAGTCACTGCTTCCTCTCACTCTCTGACTAAAGCATTTTTAAAAAAGTGACAGAGGTGATCAGCCAGCTGGAAAAGCCAACCTTAGACTACGCAGCACACAGGTCAGATTGGTTTAGGAGAATTTTCTGCCTTTTTCAAGTGCACAATCTCACTCTAGCAGCTCCAAGTCCTGAGGTCCAAGTTTCAGGGAAACCAAAATAACCTTTCCCAATTCATCTATTTGTTCAAAATGATTTCAGATAAGCTTTCTAAGCACTAGAAACAAATAACAAAAGAAACATAGTCTATTGCATGAGGATGTGAATTATCATTTTTGCTTTTCTGTGGGCATATTTGGGGATTTTACTTAGTGATTCACCCAATTTTTTTTTAAATATAGCTTCTTTCCCCTCTTAAGTTTGACTGTCAGAAATGGCATTTCAGATTTAAGGAGTCTCTCAGGCATATTAGATGAAAACAAAATTTGCAAAGAATAAATGCAAAAGTTTTTTATAACAGTTAGTGGATAATCTCACTCAGTTTTAAAAACAGTTGACATATTATCCAGTGTTTTGCTAGTGCTCATCTTCAGGATCACGATCTTTTAAGTAGCTATGTTGGTCCATAAGGAGCTTCTGAATTAACTCTAAAAGATTTTCTGTATAAACACCATTTAGAATATTGAACATTTTAATAGCAGACATATAACTGAAGAAAATTCAATTATATTCTGGAAATCTATTCTGAAATCTATTTTTTCCTTTCTCATGCTATAGTAACACCTTGAAGACTAAGCATCATGACAGAGTAGTCACTGTCTTATGAATCAGCACAGATCAGAAAGACATTTGCAAATACTGACAGCTGGGGTACTATGAACAATAATCTATACTAACAATTTATTACATATTTATTATATATACAATATATAGTATATCTCTTTAATAAAAATATTCTAAGATGTTTGATGCATGGGAAAATGGAATGCATCATGCTAACATTCAGCAGAAAATGCAAAATAAAATTGTTTTTCTACACTGAAGTATGTTTTATTGATTTTTAGAAAAAATTATAGAGCAGCATACTACTAATTGAGCAGATTTCAGCTTGCTACTAAGTCATATACACTGTGTTTCCTTTTAATTACGTCATCTTCAATCTCTTACCAGGAAATCTGTGAAGATTTTATTATCCTAGTTCTCAGGCAGCGGTTCAGTATGCATGGAAGAACACTAGCATTCAAACACTCAGTATCATACCTGGCCCTCATGTTTGCTTCCATATAAATGAAGGATGTTCTCTGTGTTGCTTGTCTTTCATTCACAGACAAAGCCATTTGTGCCAATACACCAAGGATATTAGGAGTGTTCATTTGACCAAGTACATCCAAACTTCAGTTCTTGCAGTTTGTCATGAAAGGTAGATCAATGTAAATGATATTTTGGCCAAGAGAAGAAAGCCTTGAGTAAATCTTTACTTCAGATATCTGTTTTACTTAATATCTGATAGGAAATCGTGACTGAAATGCACATATTTTAAACTGAAATTAAGCACTGATTTACATAAAATGTCTAATAACAATTATCAGTTAGATAATATCATTATTATCTAACATAATTTTGAAATGTATTTCCTTTAAGTAAAAATATTCATTTTTTTTTCTTTAGATTTTTAATTACAAATTGATATCAAATATAATCCAGTGGCTCCAGGCTTTCAAAAGTGTTGATTAAACAAAAATCACTCAAAGTTGTCAAAACTCAAGTTTCCCTGCCCCAGGGCCCACCATGTTTAACTTTGTTATTAAGGGAAAAGTAGTTGAAATCATAATAATGATTTTAAGAAATCTAGAAAACATCTGTAGTAGTTGTAAGAATGCCTATTTAATTAAAAATCTTCAGTTCACCAAACCAGCATGGGACTGCTTAAAATCCAAACACCAAACAAAACATGGGTGATCCTGACTCATGTGCCTTACAGAAATTCAGGAGTACAGTCACCAGGCAGAGTTGTCACCTTTGCATGACACAGCAACAATAATGTTTTCTGTGACAAGTCCTATTTTTCATAAAATTATACTGACTGACTCAAGTCAGTATAATTCATCCTCTAATATCTAACGAACTGAATCTCCTGTGGTGTCCTCAAGGACTGACAATGAGCTAACTGGGTTACAGCATTCTAAATCAGCCTGTATTTACATTTAAAA
The DNA here is from genome assembly GCF_011077185.1 of Oxyura jamaicensis. NCBI lineage: Eukaryota > Metazoa > Chordata > Aves > Anseriformes > Anatidae > Oxyura > Oxyura jamaicensis. Next base: position 147,976,765 of record NC_048893.1, on the reverse strand, counting down.
TACTCAAAGAATACTGAGCCATTACATTTTACAGCTCTTTTAAATGCATCATTAGTATCATATTTACTAAAATTTGTCACTGACTCAAAGCTTTTTGGTCAATTCATCTGAACATCTTTAGTATAAGTTATCAAACCTGCAGATAGAAAAATGCTTATTTTGCAGCTGATGTACAACATCTTTAGCTTCTGCTGAAATATGCAATGTGGAACTACTTCTCTGACACACTCACAACTTTCCTTAAAGAAATAAAACAATTCACTATTTCTGTCTTTTCTCCATCATGCTTGATAACTACATAATTTAAATTGATACCAGTGCAGAAATTTCAATGTGGCAGAGCTTAGATGTTGACTGAACTATTTGCTATGCACATAATCTTTTCTGGAGTGTCTAACTCCTTCAGTCACTCACTCCTTCCTCCCTAAATTAATTTATTCTCATGATTTAACATTCTGTAAGAGTCTGGGTAATGTCACTCACCTCAGCTATCACTTGTACATAGAATATATTCCATTAAATTAACGGAATGTATACCAAAAACAGTGCATATAAACAAGCACTTAAGATTTCAGAACTTCGGCATTTTCCATGTACTTGAAGGAAAACAGAACAGCCTTTCAGCACTTTGGTGCAGTTATATTTTAAAAATCTAAACCTGAAATATGCTAGAAATTTTGACAGGTATATGTTGGTTTTACACCTGCAAGAGAAACAAATAGTCTGAAGCTGACACTAATTTCTGACTCTCAATTTTATAGTTTGAGAAACAGTCACATAGTGTTTCAACATAGCATAGAGAACTCAAGCTTGCAATTTTGCACAGTGTTGTGACAGCTAAGGGTTCCAACACTGTTTCAAATGAAGGTGATGTATTTTTGGTATGAATTAATAATAAAACCTTCATGTAAGAAAACTGTTGTTTACCAACAGTCCCCAAACACAGGCTTAGTTCATTATCCCATTTCCTTCATCTGCCTCCAAAAGCTCTGCCTGTTTCCAAGGCTTCCTGCAATATTCCTCCACCATTATCATTTCCTTTTTCTTCACCAGTCACACACTGTTATGACATATAATAACATATAAGCTGCATTCATTGCAGAAGCAACAACAGTTTCCGTATCACCTTCACATTGTGTTTAATTTCTGGTAAAATGGTAAGTCACAGATTCCTTTTTGTTATTGTTAAGCATGCTGCTGTGTTATGGAATTGTTTCCCTACTTTACAGAAAGCTTGAAAATCCTATTTGTTTTAAAGGAAACTCAATTTTTATTTTTATTTTTTAATTTATTGAAAAATTCTACTTAAAGTAGTTTTGTCAGATGGGCTCTTAAGGGGCAAGAATGCCTAAGTTTTTGTCAAAAGATTAAATAAATACACAGCATGAAAGAAAGATATTAAAATACTAGAATAAACAAAATGAAAGGGAAAAAAATAAACTAAAACATTATAATTTTTATTAAAGTAAGATTCTTCTTCCCTTCAAGGGTCTATCACTGAATTGATGTAAAAACAGACATGAGGGTAGCACCTCACTGTTCAAAGCTTGCATCACACTTCCCTCTTTACTTCCCATTGAAAAATGTGTGCCAGTCATCACTCATGCATAGTCAAACCTAGCTGAAGTTAGCAGCTCCCTGATTTCACAGTGATGTAAATAATAATAATAACAATTAAAAAAAAAAAAAAAAAAAAAAAAAAGACAGCCCACATACTGCTTCTCTGGATAACCATAATCCCTTTCCTTAAAGTTGCTCTCACAGAGACCTACTTTAACTCAAAATGAACCTGAAACTTCAGTGCCTGGTCAAGTACCTCGGAAGGATTTTTGACATAAGATATACAGAAACATATGGTTTACATTGGGAAAACACTAGCGCTTAAAATATTTACATTATTACTTTAATGCACAGATTATTTCCTTCCATTAAAATGATAATAACAATAAAAAGTTTGAAAAATATATTTTTTATCTCCATAGCAGGGCACAACAAATCCAGTTTCTCAGTAAGATCCCATAAATATTCTTATCAAAGATAAATATTGTTAAAAATATCCTACTGTAATTTTGAGACAGCACAAAATTCAGCACAATAATTTCCACTTCACTACATAACTTTCAGTAGAGGAATTTATGAGTGGTTTCCTTCTCATATCATATGAGACAGGTCTCTAATTTTCAAACATTTCCAATGAAAATATTCTTCAGATTGATAAGGATTAGGTAACAGAGATTTTTCAGTTCTTCAAGGAAAAAAAAAAAAAAAAAAAAAAAAAAAGATTCAGTCACACTATATTCACTGTCTTGATCAGACACCATGACAGACAGAAATAAAAGCCCCTCTAGAATCTGAATATATCTCTTTTCCTTTCTGAGACCCTGCAAGAAACCTTGTGAAAAAAATTTTAATCTTTCTCTGAAAACATTTTTTTCTGATCTAGCTATAGCACCAGGGCAAAGTTAAATAGTTGGTTAATTTAGATTTTTGCACTTCTGCTAAACTTAGTAAAACTGATGTCATCGAACACATAAGCTGTCTCTAGAAATATACAGCTTCTTTTCAGAGAATGAAATTTTCTGATGGACACAGGCAGAGATGGATAGAAAAATAAAATTCCCGCCAAAGTTCTGAAATTTTTTTTCCTTCTTTAACATTTTAGTTTTGACATTTTGTGAAAGAGAAACAATAGCAACTTCTCCATCTCAAGGTGCTTTACCAGAACAGTCCCAACACAGATGTGTACACCAAGCTCTATCACATTTCAAGGAAATGAGCTAAGCTCTGATACACCACTTCTTCCAAGAAAGATCTGTCTCATTTCAAAACAGAAATTAAGTCCTAGAAAGAACTGTTGAAAATTACATTTGGAGATATGCTTGATTTTGATAATATTTGATGTTTTCTTGCCAGAGGAAAGAGAAATATTGAAGAGCAAGAGCCAATTAGAAACAATTCCTGTCCTGAATACTTGATCTAACCACTAGTGCAGAGACAAATTTCTAAACTTTACACAGTAAGGATGTAGCAAAACCTGTCTCCCTGTGAATAAGACTGAAATCACATGATCAGCTGTGCTTAGGAGAACTAGCTTCTCTCTGTCTCCGAGCAGGATAGCTGGGAATCTGTAAATTTTACTGAGGGAAATAATAATAATAATAAATAAAATTTTAAAAAGGCATTGGTGCCTACCCCCTTTTTCGTAGCAATACTACTTGGGATTATTACAATTCACCTCCCACTGAAGACTCCCATTGTTAGCTTCAACCAGTAAACTTGTCTGAAGTAAAGCTGACATGCTAAACAAGCAAATCTTCATAAGAAGGTGTTTTCAAAAGCCAGAGAGAATTATTTTGCTGCAGCTCTGCTGCATGTCTCAGAAGTCAGAAAATAAAAGCCTTCTCTGAGCATGCTGCCAGTGATATCAACACTGGGGGCCATCAGTGGGAGGTGAACAAATGAATCCTATACTCAGAAAATGCTTTTACACTTTTTTAGAGATCTGGGAGGAAAAAATATCAAATTTGCTGAGCTTGGAGTTTACTATTGCTAACCTGTTTCAGTTTGCTTATCCTTAAAGTTTTCTGCCAGAACTCCACAATAATAGAAGTGAAGAGGAAAGGTAGCATAAGGTGGCACAATGGCACACACCACTGGTTTAACCACAACAGCTAAACACCCAGTCAGCAGCTAAACACCACGCAGCCATTCACTCACCCTCCCCCCTCCCTCTCTGGGATGGAGGAGAGAAATGGGAAAGTGAAGCCTGTGAGTTGAGATAAAGACAGTTTATTAAGACAGGAAAATAATAATAATAAAAATGATAATAGTACTACTAATAATGTGTACAAAACAAGTGATGCACAATGCAATTGCTCACCACCCACTGACCGATGCCCAGCCTATCCCCGAGCAGTAGACCACCCACCCCGGCTAGCCACCCCTATATATTGTTTAGCATGACATCATATGGTACGGAATACTCTTTTGGCCAGTTTGGGTCAGCTGTCCTGGGTCTGTCCCCTCCCAGCTCCTGCTGCACCCCCAGCCTGCCCTCTGGCAGGACAGAGCGAGAAGCTGGAAAGTCCTTGTCTTAGCGTAAGCACTGCTCTGCAACAATTAAAACGCCAGCATGTTATCAGCACTCTTCTCATCCTAATCCAAAACATAGCACCCTACCAGCTACTAGGAGGAAAATTAACTCTATCCTAACTGAAACCAGGAGATGGTTGGAAACACGGTGCCTAATTAACATGAAAGTCAGCATGCAAAGCATTAGTTCCTATCAGTGCCGATTCCCTTGTCAAGCTCCTCCTCTCTTTCCTGTGCCTGTGAATCAGAGCTGCAGGAACAGCTCCCGGCTCAGTAGCCGATGCCCATGGGAGCAGCAGCTAACAGCAAGGCTCAGTATGGAAAGTATAAGGCTTTATGCATCATCAAGCCATCCTTTTCAATGCATGCAGTCAAGTACGAGACTCCACTAGTCCCCCACTCACTGGGATTCAGGGTGCTTTTTGGTATCTTTGTCATGTTTAGTGATGCTTTTTTCCCTGGAGAGCCATAACTCATCTATGCAGTTGGACACATTACATACAGTCCTTCATTCTCCCTGAAGAGGGATAGTGCAAAAAAAAAACCTGCAAGCCACCATATTGCATGAGGGAAAAATCCGGTTCTGAGATTCAATCTCAGAATCTACCCATGCTGCTTGGCATCTGCCATCAATACAATATTTTTCTTTCCAGCTCACAACATATGCCTCTTTGTGCATGAGAGAAGATTGGGTGAAAAATAATAATAATAATAATAATAATAATAATAATAATAAAAATGACATCATCTGTATCTTTGTTAACCCATTTTCAGGGAACCAAGGTCCCATGACATTAGAAAGATAACTAGTTTTTCCGTGTGCTAAAGCAAGATAATCTCCTTCTGTTTTGCTTCTTCTGGCATCTTGTTTAGTACTTATGGAAATAATATAATTTATTTGAGCCATTTGCAACATTAAACATGGAATTCAGCAGACAGCATGCATGACTGAATTGCACAACCATATGAGAATGAAATGGTTTCCAAAGATAGTTACATTAAGCTTACATTTGCAGAATAAATAATTCAATCCTCATGCTCCACATTTAAATATTTATACAAATACACTGCTTGTCACAATTAGTTTGATTAAACTGTTAAGAAAAAAGGAACTGTGCAAGAAATGAGCCTTCATCCAGGAGTAGAAGCTATTTATATTGCAGTTAATTATATGAAATTACAGAAGCAGCAGCAGGTCAGGATGCAGTTCTCCACATCCAGCCAAAGATCTGACCCCTAGGTCATTCAGGGAAGGTTTCTTACCCCAAATTTTTATGTTTATTGAGCAACAGAAGACCCTGAGCTTATTTTGCCTCAGTTTTTCCTTTTCCCCTTCTCCCAATAAGACTTGGAAAGTCTTATTTATAGACTGAAAATGAACTGTGGTTTACAAAATAATTTTCTGCATAATTTTCTTTCACAACATGTTCAGTATAAATTATTTTATTTCACAGCATGCTCACCATAACTCCTTGAAGCAAAGCAGGAAGTGAAACATTAAATGCAAAACCTTTTCCCTTTAATCTCAGGGGCATTTCTCAGGAAACTACAAAAATCAAACAGAATCTGAGAAAAGGCAGGGTTTGTGATTTCCTTTAAAGACCAGAACAGAGATTATTTCTGATCTCTGTGATTTCCAGTGCTAAAAAGTTTATGGGGACAGGATGCCACTTGTCCTCTAGGAGCAACTGAAGCTATGACTACACGTGCAATTTTGGAATGCTGCTGTAACAAGACTCAGGAATGGGCGAATGGGTCACTTTTATTCCGTGCTTTTTAGTGACCACAGGAAAAAAAGGATGACTCCATCCCTAACCAAGGACAAACTGAACAGCACCATGTAGTAGCTTTTTAACTAAAACAAACAAACAAACAAACAAACAAACAAAAACTAGTGGGTGGAAGGGATCCTACAGGACAAACCAAACTGAAAAAACTGCTTATCATTCAAGATATAGCTAAGGGATTCCCTCTTGACATCAAAGGCCACTGAATATAGATTGTGTCCAGAGGACAAATCAAAAATCACTCTTGTTTCTGTCTAGTTCTTTTAATACTATTTGTGGAATACACCTCTGAGAGCCAGATTAAGAATGCTGCAACGATTTATAAATACCTGTTGTACCTTTCAGCGGTGGGTGGTGGTGCAAGAGCACAGAGATTATAAAGGAAAGCATGAAATACTGCCTTTAACTGACATAGACCTGCCGAGACCTGCCAAGGAGTTTTTTTCTGTGTTTCAATGACACCAAATATAGTTTAGTTGCTGTAACTATGAGGCAAACTACATTCCTGAATGCACATGAAATTTTGTTTGTTTTATTGTATAGACTAACATATTTCCTTACATTCCACTTTCTCTTTCCTTCTCCTCCCAAAATAAAATTTTAAAAAGTTTCATATTTCCAAGCATGAACACACAATTACATTAAAATAAAAGCAAGACTAAGAAGAATACTGTCAATGAGGTGATGATTTAGTTTTCCAATACCAGCAATAAGCTCATGTAGTCTTGGTCAAACTCTTGCACCACCTAGAATTATATGTTTAGAAAAGAACTCTAGTGAGCCTGAACCTGGCCCCCTTTATTGGTGGCATCTGGGAGAAGGTTAAGCATAATGGTATACACAAAAATGAATATATAACCAAGGACAGAACTGGTGCCCTGTCCGAATGAAAAGTAGGTTTATTGTCCAATTTCCCTATTTCTATGAAGTTTGTGAAGCAAGAAGAAAATAGATGGGCAATTACCCCTGCTTCCCTCCTATGTGGGCAAAGTTAGGTATCTCATAATAGTCAAATCCTACCCTTAAAATGTTTTCTTGCCTCACACAGCAACATCACTTCACGTAGCCACATTCCCCAAGAAATCCAAAATGGATAGTCAGATAAATTCAAAGAATTGATGTAGAGTTTACTAATTAAAAAACTGTCACCACAGCACAGACACGCTTTTCTTTAGTAAAAGGCCAAAAAAAAAAAAAAAAAAAAAGAGAGAGAGAGAGAGAGAAGGAAGAGGCATCACAGACTTCATTCTTGCGGAGAAGTAGGAGGAGAAAGGAAGTACACATGATATGGGCATTTATCAGCTTGAATTTTTCAGGAAATTGATTGTTCGGACCCTTCACTTTCTCCCCTTCTATTTCTCTGTCACCAAATCAGAGCAAAGAGCAACATTTCTGTGTCAGAGAAGTCAGGCATCAGGGGTTTTATTACTGTATTTATTACTACCTACGGAAAATTCCTCCCCAACAGCCCTCAAAGCTGGCAGCCTGCTGAGAGAAAGAACGGTAGAATACATGAGCTATTTACTCTATCTGCCAACTTGCCCACAAGATTTTTACAGGGCTGGGGAAAGGCTTCATTTTCACATTGATCTTGTAGTAAATCAGTAAAGGCAAATTCCAGCCAGCATCTTCTTGAAGAGGATTCAACAAATCAAGACTTTTGTGCATTAAAATCATTCTTCCATATTATTTTCTTGACTATTTTAAATTGTATTTGTAGATTAGTAAAACAGTGGTAGCAGAGAACACTTTAAACCAGCTTAAGCTGGACCTGCTACTCAAGGAAATGTTCACCACAGATTAGCTTTAACATGGAGAAACTGTCCAGAAATGTTACTGCTTCAAGGTTTGTGCAAGCCCAAGGACCTGGCTGGCAAAGGCATGGGAACAAAAGGCATGACAAAAGATTTGAGCATGAGGGGAGTTTAGAACTGTTTTTCAATACTTTTGCCTGTCATTTTAAATATATACTGGTTTAACATATTAAAATGTTATTTCTTATATGTTTGCAATGTCTCACAAGATTTCAAGTTACAAAAATATGCAGGTTACCAGGGGCATTATTTGAAGTCTTATTAACAAATAGTTACCACTGCTTGGTTATTCTTCAGCTAATCACGCAGGGCTGGAGTCTGACAGGTAGCCATGCCCATCCCTTTCAACTGTCCGCTCTCCCCCCTCACCCGTTTTTTCCCCTTTATTTTGGTACTAAAGTATGCACTTACTTATCCATGATTATGCCACTTCCCAACAGACATGCAATCAAGGCATAATTTGTTCCATCAGAAATGTGAGAAATCATTTAGAAAAACATTATTCACCATCAGCTGAGTCTGAGTCAGGGAAAAAATTGTCCAGAGGTTGTAGAAGAGAATGAACTTTTAACCATATTGTTAATTTCTTTGACTTCACAATCTGCTACTGTCTAGTCATTGTCCCTTGAATATAAGGTTTCTACATATTCAGAACATTTTAAAAGCAAATCCATCATAAAGCAGGAGAGAATTATAATGCTAACCAATACTCCCTTCTCTACAGCAAAGAAGGAAAAAGAATCACAGTGACAAAACATATTCCATTTTTGTCCTCAAAACAGTAGTGCATCTACCGTATAAATAACTACAGCTTACTTGTATTCTACATACAATAGATATTTTACTACATGTGTTTAATATGTCAAATGCATACAAGTGCTAAATAACTCTTTGATTGCTGGAGATAGATTCAATTGATTAAAACTTTTGCATAGCATATGTGAAAGCAAAGTTAGGGTCTGCTCCTTTCTTGGATTAAGTAAAAAGCAAAAAGCAAACACTGTTTAAAAAGCAAGCCTTTTTAAGATTCACGTTAAGAAAAAACTGCTGCTAAGGGCTCTGTTTATTTTACCTTCCATGTCATCAGTAATGGAAACAAAGTTCATGAAACTGACTTGGTGTGTCCTGGAATAATGAAGAACTCAGCCACTGAGCCTGATCCATTAAAGCAATCCATCCATGTAACTCACAGACTGTTTTCACATATCCTCTAGGAAGTCAGAACAAGACACCTTGGTCAGAATAAAGCTGTATTGCCAGAGAGATCTTATGGAAGATCAAGAAACTTGAATAAAATGTTCAGCTTTCCACAACCATAAGACATAAGAGCAGAAGGAACAACAACAAGCCGTGGTTGTCTCATACTAGTCTGGTTTTGAAATTGCTCTGAAATAGTGACTAGGGTAAAGAGCAGCACTGAAAAACTTCAGCTTGAGATTAAGGATATTAATTATTAATATTTATTCCATAATCAATTAAATACTGTCTTGCATAATCATCTCTCTACAATACCCATATTAAAAATGGAAAAATATATAGATTAAGGCTTGCTAAAATATTATTATGCAAAACATACACAATTAATTCAATTGAAGGTGAGAAAACAGGGTCTTCTTATCAGAGGTAGTTCAAAAGCCAGACATGGAAAAAGCCATAACAGACAAGCAGACTGCAGAGAACAATCCTACCATCACTGCATTCTGTGGGGACCTTCCCATCTCTCTGTGTCTGGCTGTTTCTTTTAGTAGAATAGTTCCAGAAGGGACCCACAGGAATCATCGAGTCCCACTCCTGGCACCACACAGGACCACCCAAAAATCAGACCATGTGTCTGAGAGCGTTGTCCAAATGCTTCTTGAACTCTGGCAGGCTTGGTGCCATGAGCACTGCCCTGGGGAGCCTGTCCCCGTGCCCAGCCACCCTCTTGGTGAAGAACCTTTTCCTAACACCCTCCCCTGTCCCAGCTCCATGCCGTTCCCTTGGGTCCTGTCGCTGTCCCCAGAGAGCAGAGCTCTCTGCTCCCCTTGTGAGGGAGCTGCAGGCCACCACGAGGCCTCCTCTCAGCCTGCTCTGCTCTGGGCTGAACAAACCCAGGGATGTCAGCTGCTCCTTATACCTCTTTCCCTCTAAACACTTCACTATTTTTGTAGCCCTCCTTTGGACACTCCTTAATAGTTTTATGTCATTTTTATAATGTGGTGCCCAAAATTGCACACAGTACTCAAGGTGAGGCCGCACCAGCACAGAGTAGAGTGGAACAATTACTTCACTCAACCGACTAGCAATGCCATGCTTGATGCACCCCATGACACAGGTGACTCTTCTGGCTGCCAGGGCACACTTGTTGTTGACCAAAATACCCAGTTCCCCTTCTGCAGGGCTGCTCTCTAGCTTATCATCCCCCCATTCTGTACATATAGCCAGGATTGCCCCTTCCTAGGCACCAAATCTGGCACTTGCTCATGTTAAACTTCATGTAATTGGTGATTGCCCAGTCCTATAATTTGTCAAGAACTCTCTGCATGGCCTTTCTAGCTGCAACAAAGTTAAAGGGTAGAAAAAAAGAGTAGAAAAGCAAGACCTCATGACTCTATACTGATAGCCTCAAACACATAACATGTTCTTTAAGCTTTGGTAACTTTAAGATTTATCAGAGTTATTTTTCTGTAGACCTGTTCTGAACTAAGACCTATTTTCTAAAAGACATGAATAGGCATGTTTCTTTTTAACTTTCAGTTAAACTTTTTTAACTTTTTAACTGTTTCAGTACCCAAACTGTTAAGTTGTCTGGATGCCTGCATTTGGACAGCAAAAATTTTTGGTTTGCATCCTGAATTAAGTTTATCTCCAATCCTTCTAACAAGAAACAACTTTCTTCTTGCTGCAGTGTAGAAACTTGATTATTAATGATACAGAAAAATATGCCTAATTATTCATCTAGTGTTTTTCCCTTGATCATTTAATTGGCCTTATATCACCTTCATTGGATTCAATTACATTTTCAAAGGAGGAAACTGCAACCCAGTTAATAAATGTGTTTCCCAAAATTTTAGAGATTCTGGCAGTGAGAGCGAGGGTTTGAAGCAAAATAAAAATAATAAAAAAAATAATAATAATAAAAAAAGGCCATTGATTTCAAGGGTACATTTGTTACAAAAATAGTTTTTTACCAGCTTTCCAGCTTCTAAGTGTTAGTATTGAAGATGAATTTGTGATAAGACACATTCATATCCACAGAATCATGAGATAATTGCTGGGTCAAATTATTAACATAAATTGCATGTATAATTATGCTGTTTTTTCAAATCTTCATGGAAAGCTGACTATGTATGAGAGTTCTACATGCACTTTAACTTAGGTTTATGGTCTGAACATTACCATCTAAACATTTTGCTTAACATCTAAACATTTTGCACTTTGCAACTGACTTAAGACATGGTTATGAAATTAAAAAAAAAAAAAAAAAAAAAAAAAACTTTGTTAGTTCTTTAAGCTGTTCAGATGTGCAGCTGAGAAACCCTGCCTGAGAAATCTGATAGACAACTGAATAGTCAGCTAGCAAATAAAATGTACATATATGTATATATTTGCATAATGTTTCCACTGTTCTATCCAGTAACATCATGCTTTGTGGTCAAATTTTCATAAAGAAGAATTAAAATAAAGAAAGTCTGAAGAACACATTGTAGCTTCTGGAAGCATGACTCTATAACTTTCAGCAAATGGACCATACAGATTATTTTCTTGAATGCTCTAGTCAGCAACAGAATAACCCAAGTAGAAGTTGTCACACTTGAATTTAATAATGTATTTCAATGGATTTTTTTTTTAACTAAAATATTTTATTTTTAGAGCCATAATGTATCTAAGTGTTTGAATGTAAATGTTTAATAGAAAAAGAGATTTATTCTTTTTTTTTTACACAGTAGCCCATAATTTTTCTACTCAATCTGACAATCCAGACACAGGCAACTACATTTGTAGTTATTAGAATGGGGGACATTTGCCACCCATGAGGAACAAAATTGCTCCTGTTTCAGGAGAATGCTCACCACCATGTTTCACATATTCAGGATGTGTTACTTTCAAGCTTTCCTAGAAACAAATTTTCTAATGATATTCACTTATTTCTGTAGTGTATATCTGTATATTCCATGTGCATTTATTTCTCTACGAGCACATCTCAAAAAAGTAAAATCACAGAGTTATTTAACACATAATCTAGTACCTAGGAATATTCATTAGAACAAGAACATAATACCTACACAGATTTCTATTACAGAATTTTACAGCATCTTAGGTTAATGCTGGTAAGAATTTGTTGGCCTTTCCAGTGACACTTCAAGCACTTTTACATCAAAGTACAAGTTAGAAAAGTAACCAGCTTCTAGCTGCAAGAAATCATAACCAGGAACCAAGTTAATGTTCTTTCAATTGCAAGCTTTAGTAATTAATCTTCTCGTCCATTATTGAAAATTGCCTTAAAAATGCTATAGTCTTTTCATTAAAGAATCTAATATAGCCATGTACAAGCAAACTTGAAAAACACAATACTATTTTACAATTAAAAAAAAAAAATTAAATATTGTATTCTATGACTTTAAGACATAAATATACATGATAGACCTATTACTTTGGTCTTACAAGTTGACCAAGAAAAAAAATATCTAGGTCTAGTCACAGTGAAAGTATAAGTAGATGGCAATACAAGTGGTAGGTGAAAATTAAAACAACTACTCTTTCAGTCATCTCAACTAGCAAACAAAAAGATCACATACTAGAACACAGGAAAGATATTCCTGAGCTCTGTAGCTCTTATTTGTTGTTGAAGCACTTCTATAACATTTGAGGATACAAGTGAGAAATATCTAGTGAACATGGTATCTCGAAAATACCCAAGTCCCTGCTTCCATTAATATTTAAGCTGAGTATATATATATAGCAGGATGCAAAATAAAGAAGTAGAGATGGATCTCTCCCCAGTGGTTATTTATTTTCAGAGGTATTTTACTATGCCTTAGTTTTTAAGAGACTGTGTTTAAATTCTGATCAAGAATCACAAATCTCCATCCAACCTAACATATGAGCTGTAAACCCATCATAAAGCAGACTATATTTTAATACTAATAATCTCTTCCCTCATCTACTCATTTGTTCATCTTCTTGAACAAGCCAAAAACATATCAAACAAAAAAAAAAAACAAAAACAAACAAGAAAAAATAAACAGCAGTGCATAAAAGTTCAATAAAAATTATAGCCTACAACTTCCAGATTGCAGAATACAGAACAAAACTGCAGCACTTGTATTTTTACTCTAGTCTTGTGTGCAGATACTGTCCCTGGTTTGGAGAGGGAAGGCAAAGGATCGCTGTTTACAAGCAGTCTAAACTGTAAACTAGGGAAAGAATAGCAGTAGTCAACTGTAGCCATTATTTTTATCTGAACAAAAAATATTTGTTCAGATACAAAAAAAAAAATACTGCAGGTTCCATGACTTTAGTTTATAAAACATACATATTTGCACAAGTTCTGAAGTAAAAAACAAACAAACAAACAAAAAAACTTCTTTAAGAATAAAATTAGAACCTTAATCATGTGTATATATATTTTTATATGCACAGAAAATAATCCTATTCAGTGAAGGACAAAACTGAGAGGAAAGGAAAACAAGATTTATTTTAGATTCATGTAGCTAGAAACTGTGTATAAGGAACTATAGTCCTGTTGGGAAAAAAATAAAGAAAGAAAGAAAGAAAAAAAAAACAGTACTTCTTACTATACAAAATTAATTAAATAAATAAATAAATAAAATAAAACACTCCCTATACTGTGCCCTATATATTCTTATCTGCAGAAACCACACATTTTAGTTCAAGACCTCTTTCCATATTTATCTTTTTTCCTACAGAAATTTTGCTGACCATTTTATTATTACATAAACTATTATTAGAAGAAAATATGAATAGCATATTTAGCTATGTTTAATCTTTGGCTATGTGTTTATTTTAGCAGGCTGTATTACCCAACCCATGTTCCAGTACTGACTGGCTGTAAAGAAACTTGACAGAGGTAGACCTGGGGGTCTACCCATGTATGCACCCCAGGTATGACCTGGGGTGCATACTAAGCTGGACATGAGCCAGCAATGTGCTCTTGTGGCAAGGAAAGCCAACAGGCTCCTTCCTGGGCTGTGTTAGGAGAAGCATTACCAGCAGGTCAAGTGAAGTGATCTTTCTCTACTACACATTGCTGGTATACCTGGAGAGCTAGACCCAGGTCTGGGGTCCACAGTACAAGAGAGACATTGATATATATAGCACAGCCAATCTAACAAGTGCTCATGAAGATGATGAAGGGACTGGAGCATCTCTCCTATGGGGAGAGGCTGAGGACCTGGGACTGTTTAGCATGGAGAAGAGAAGGTTCATGGATTCATTTTATCCACATGTATAAATACCTGATGGTGGAATAAAGAAGATGGAGCAGAAGTCTTCTCAGTGGTGTCCAGTGATAGGACAAGAGGCAATGGGCACACACTGAAACACAGAGAATTCTGTTTAAACATAAGAAAACTTTTTTTACTGTGAGGGTGGACAAGCACTGGAACAGGTCATCCAGAGTGTAGAGTCTACATCCTTGGAAATATTCAAATGCTGACTGGATACAATCATGGGCAGCCTGGTCTAAGTCACCCTGCATTGGACGGGGGTATTGGACTCTATGATCTCCTGATGTCCCATCCAACATCATACATTCTGTGATTCTGTAATCTTTTTTTCAGTATTTGGTATGTTGTTCTGACTTGTATTTGTTTATAATTTTAATTCACAGCACTGAATTCTTCTATTAAAAATTTTGGATCTGTAGAAAATTACCGCATTCTAAAATCCACTTTAACATGTTTTCACAGTCATAACTGGTTTCAGAAAATTCAGCATTGTATATGTTCCCCTATACATAAAGTAGTTGACTATACTGCAACAATTAAAGCTAAGTTTAGCAATAAGAGAGTCTTCATAATGTTCACTGTTATCTTGTATCTCTCAAAGCCAATCATTAACAAATTAAATGCCAGTAAGTCTATAAAAGTTTCCCTGGTTTCTAAACCAATACTTTTTGTTTTCTTATTTAGGTAGAAATAAATGACCATTCTTCAATAAGTGCCATAAAAATAAATTATGTGTATGAGTTCAAAATGATTTAGAATCTTGCTGTAATGACTTAATAGTTACTCTGTCTAAAACAGTGCAGTATATTAAAATAGCCAAATCTGCAAGGAACAGGGTTAGTCAGGAGAGTCTACCAGACACCACTGGTCACAAATAATACTCAAATGACAAAATGTCAGGAATATGTGAAAAAATAATGCCACAAACAACAAAGGCAGTCCAAAATAATTTCAAAAATCATCTATGGTTTATGAAAGCTATATATATATAAGGCTTAAATCTATTTATTTATTTATTTATTCATTTATTTTTTTATTTAACTACTTGCTCAGGTGCTATTGCATTTTCTTTCGGTAGTCTAACCTTAAGAACATTCTCATGCAGTTATGGATAGAGAATGAAAGGCATTTATGTTCACTGCTGGTGAATCTTCATGCTTATTTCCTACCAAACTTCACAAGCACATGTTGTCCTGTACTTAGGATCCTAACATTGCTGTGGTACAAGGACTGCCCTTTCCACACCTGTTTGTACTGTGCTTAGCCTGGTGGGGCACCAGTCTCTGTGTATCTCTGTCTGTTTGGATATCAAAATGTTATACTAACACTACTACCCAACTTTACCTAATATTACCCAGACAATAACTCTATTACCCAGCACTACCCTAACACAGACATTAAATCATAAAATCATTGAATCACAGAATGGTTTGGGTTGGAAGGGACCTTGAAGACCACCAAATTCCAACCCTCCTGCCATGGACAGCTCCCACCAGACCAGGTTGTTTCAGAGCCCCATCCAACCTGGCCTTGAACACTTCTAGGGATGGGGCATCCACAGCTTCTCTGAGCAACCTGTTCCACTGCCTCACCTCCCTCATAGTAAAGACTTTCTTCCTAATGTATAATTTAAATCTCCCTTATTTTAGTTTAAAACTATTCCCCCTTGTCTGATCGCTACACTCCCTGACAAGGAGTCCCTCCCCATCTTTCCTGTAGCCCCCTTTAGGTACTGGAAGGCCACAATAAGGTGTCCCCAGAGCCTTCTTTTCTCCAGGCTGAACAACCCAGCTTTCTCAGCCAGTCTTCATAGGAGAGGTAATACCTAATGTAAAATCACTACATGCTCCAGCAGAAGGTATAATATGTTATACCTACCACATTCTAATTGCACACTGCTGCCAAATGCACATTTCCATTTTATCTCCTGCAATGTTTCTTGTGCACCAGGCCCTACAAACATGGGGCTGCAGGGCTAGTGGGATGAGCTTGATGATCTAGTGAAGCCCTGCACCCTGTGTTTTCGTTAGTTAATATTCCACAAGACAAATCATTGTAAGTCATCTTCATGTTGCAAAAGCGCAAAGGAGACTGAAACTGCAGATCCTTGGGGTTTCGTGTGGGGGTTAGACCCTCAGTTAAATTTCACCAGTTGCAAAATGAAACTGCATTCAAACAGAGCTGAAAACATCTTTGGTAGGGCTCTGGCTGATCATAATAAGTATGAAAATGAACTAGATGATCTTGTTCACAAATGCAGTCACCAAACGTTATTGATTTTTAGTTTATCCTGCTGATCAGACTACTGATGGAAATCCAAGCAGAGCACATATCAAGAGTGACAGAAAAGAGTACAACTATAAAAAAAAAATAAAAATAGTATTTATAAATTAACGATGTGCGAACTACTTTTTCATTTACATGTATTTCTTCATCCCCTCAGAACCTGGGAGGAATTTTGGGCTGACCTCATGGGCCAACCTGATAAATAGAAACTAATCTCCACCAGACCTTCTCCCAAAGGAAAGGTTTTTCCCACCAGACAAGAGACAAAGGACTTTTGTAAGAGATGTCTTTCATTCCTCTGAGAAATTTAAAGTCTTTATTGATAATTTGACAAGAATTACACTGTGGAGCTGCATATGGAACCAACTTGGCTGTAAAGATATTCAATCGTATTTTCAGAAATATGAAAGTAAGAATCATGCTTAGTCACAAAGCAATCCATTGACACCCATCAATAAAACAAGCAAAGCAACTTAGAAAAACATATACCCCAGGAAAGTGTTCTTGATTAGATCCCTAGCCTTGGATGCAGACTCTATTTCTTGCTTTCCTAAAACCATCTCAGAATAATTTACTGTTACTAAATCTACAGGATGACTGAGATTAGTGTAACACCAAACATCAGAAGCCCAGAACTTAAAATGTCTGGGCCTGAATTCATAGTGACTTAAAATTAATCCAGTAAAAGAATTAGCTGTCTTAAATTAGGCATGTCTAAATGGCAATGTCTAAATAATGTCTAATTTTTTAAAGCTCAATCAATGAGGAAAAAATAAAATTCAGAGCTAGACACAGAACAAGCATACAATGCACAAGGAGAACTGGAGATAAGGCAAGGGACTTGTGCTCTGAGTGGGAGCTCACCAAATGTCTAGCAGCATGAAATATAAAAAACAAGAGATGTGTGCTCATTTTCCTTGGAGCTTCAACTCCTAGTCTGTTTGGTAACCATAGCCCTGATTTCAGTGCACCCAGCAGTGACCACAAACCATCTTTCCAAGGAATGAGGAGAGAGTGGTGGAGGGCACATTATTTCCCCTTCTTTAAACAGTGCCAGTAACTGATCTCTAGGTTAACTCCAGAATTCAAGCTCTTCTCCTGTAGTGTCCTCCATGGCCCAGGGGACCAGTCATTGGCCGACATTTGGCTGCACTTTGCAGCCTGTCTCTTCTGAAGCCCAGCTGCACTGCCAGAGCAAGATCCCCAGTCTGACTGTCTAATGGCTGACCATACCCCAAGGACCATATTCTGAGTCCTATTCCCTAAGACTACCACTACAGTTTACAAGAAACTGTCATTAGATAAAATGAACATTATTTTTTTTTGTTTTGCTTTATTATCAGTGGGTAGTAGAGCTATAGTACAAAAAGAACAAGCATAACTGCAAGAAAAATACCTAGGAAAATGAAAAATCAAAACCTAAAGAGTGGATTTTCTCATATCACAGATCCCAATGGGTGTTCCAGGCCATGAAAGCAAAAAACTTAGCCACCTTTCCTAATCTCCTGCCAAACTGCTTGTCCTTACAGCACCCTTACAGCTAGGGGTTCAGATATCCAAACAGAAGCCTGTAGTCATACACTGTGAGACAACTCTGTAAGGATAGCTTCAGCAGTTTGTGAAAGAGTTTTACATGTTGCAGTCTTTCACCATTACGTTAAAAGCTAAGATGATTTCTTCTTTTTCCCTGTTCTCAACTTGGTCATCTCTTGCATCAGGCATAGGTTTTACAAAGGATGTTCAGCAAGTTATTTCTTCCCCTCCCTCCTTTTTTAAAAAAATGACAGCTAAATAGGAAAAAAAAACGGCTCAGCAGTAAACTTTCCTACTCTTATTATGTTAACTCTCTAACATTTTATTTTGACTGCTGAAGCATATAAGCTTTTTTTTTTTTTTTTTTTTTTTTTTTTTTGGTCAAAATGTGTCTTAACATGGAAAAATAACCAGTTACTAAATCGATCTGGGTTTTCCCATTGACTCATTGCTCAGTGACAGTTGTTGAGATGTTTTTTCTCTAAGCATGTGGTTCACTCACACAAAAAGTCAGGAAAACACAACCTCACTCATTTATTTATTTTTTTTTCTTTTTTGCAAAACTGGTTGACAATATGCACTCTTCTGAAAGATTTCAGACACGTATGTTTATATGCACACAGAAATTCCATATACTGAATAATTTCAAAGAATTCAATCTGCTTTTAAGCTTTAGTATGAATTCAAAGACCAATAAGGCAAGAAAAAACATTTCTGGCATTAGTTGCCTCTCACATTTTAGTTCAGCTCTCTCATTAGCACTTATTTTTTTCCCATGAAACTAAGCAACATTATTGCCTTCCTAAGTATACACTCAGAAAAAAAAATGCATTGATTGCTAAACCCAGGGTGGTTTGTGAAAGAGCTAGATCAGACTGCCAAGCTTAGTACATTAAAAAAATGAGGAGGAGTTTTGGCAATAAGTACTACTAAAGATTAAATCCATATGAAAAATGTTCTGACATTGTTTGGAGATATGGTACACAAATAGACAAAATCCAGTGCAATCTAAAGCTTTTCACAAATTTTGCACCAACCATCTGTACTACAAGAATAGTCCTAGAAGCAAAATTACTTGAGAGTCCTCTGTCTCAATAATTAATGCCAACACAGAAATGTCATATTACAATCATCACTTATTTATTTTCACAAATATCTAAAGATTCCAGAAATGTCGATTCAGAATAAAGCTAATTTTCACCTATATGTCCCCAAACAGGAGAGCTTACATTTTTAGAACAACAGAAGCCTAGGCTTAATGCAGTGAGAAACTCTGAGGACCCTTATATTCTTTGTCCACTGTAACTCAATGTCAAGCTGTAACATATTTGTAACAAATATGACAAAGTATATAAGCTATTTTCTCTTTGTATTGCAACAGTCTACTGTAATAAACCTCTGTCTATAATTAAAATGTATGAAACACATTTACTCACTAAAATCTCCAATACTGTTTTATAGCAGAAAACAATAATAATAATAATAACCAGGTTGGCACTCACACTTCAATACTAAGTAGGACCCTCACTAATTTTAGAAATGATCCACCATGCTGATCATAAACATGTGTCTATACTTGCTAGGATACTATGTTGTGGGCCAATTCCAAGGCCCAGTTTCCTTCACACAGGGCTCAGAAGAGTTTCAGTGGCAAAATAATTATTTCTATCACAATATTAAATAATGAATCCACGCTGATCTTGTCATTGAGCTCTTCTCAGCACAAATGACACAAGTAGGTTACTCCTTTCCTCCTTGATAATAAAGCAGGTCTTTGTTCTAACTAGAGATCTTAGGAAAGAACTTTATTCAATTAATTTCCTCTGTCTTTGCATTTTGAATTACTGTGCTGTGACTTTATTTTTTTAATAATAATTTACCTATCTTATAGAGAAAAGTTTAGTTCTAAAATATGTGGGGGGTTTGGTTGGTTGATTGGTTGATTTTGGTAGAGTTTCCTTTACTTGCTTTTCACTTCAAGTTAACTAGTTTCTCATGCTGCTGTATCCAGAACAAAAGAAAAGGAAATGCATTCTCTAATCCTAGACTAGGCTCTCATTACCTTTATTTTATTTTATTTTATTTTTATTTTAAGGAGATGCAAAGTTAGGTATTCAAGCATTAATAACATCCATTTGAAACAGAAAGTAATGTTTTTCAGCATCCACTGGCAGTATGAAAACTTTATGCCTACAACACTCTCTAGAGAAAGGAACATTCCAGGCACAATGGCAGTGAGATCTTAATAGGAAGAAGATTACTCTTCCACTGGGTATTGTTAGTATATGACTTTCTGTGTCTGAAGATAACATGGTATTACCAATTTTTCTAGGCTACCTTTAGACATGTTTATTATTTACCACCAGAACAGTAAATTCTGTAATACACTGTTAATGCTTAGAGTCCAGTCTTTTACATATACTATTTCAAGGATTGTTCAGAGAAGGCACAATTCACATAGCATGAAGTATTAATTCATTAAAAATAGTTAAATACAAGCAGTATTATGTTTTGCAGTAGTTAATTTTCTTGAAATACTGTCAATAACACTATAGGGGAGAGTAGACTAAAGCATTCCTAGGATATTGATGTAGAAAGCGCTATCAGTTTCACCTTGGCCATCACCTAAAAACAGTTTCACTTTATACATTGCAATTTTTTTCCTACTCAGAATCCTTGGCAACTTTATTATTAATACATATGAAAATCTTAGACAGAACTAATTCCCTTAATAGAAAGGTTTGCTTACAGTTTGCCTTCCTTATGTGCACCCAAGTGGATGATGTGAACCAAGAGGCTGTGGGGCAGAACCTAAAATGTACCTACCAAGAAAGGGAGTGAAAGGACCCAACCATCCCTGTACACATCCACACAAAGAGCCATGTACCTTCCTTTGCTCTGACTGCAAGATTTAGCTGATCACACGGATGGATTTTTAGCACAGATTTTCCTTCTCGCACAGATTTATTGAGCTGTAACAAACGATGGGAGTCCCTGGAAACAGGTTGCTGGT
The DNA here is from genome assembly GCF_011077185.1 of Oxyura jamaicensis. Lineage (NCBI taxonomy): Eukaryota > Metazoa > Chordata > Aves > Anseriformes > Anatidae > Oxyura > Oxyura jamaicensis. The sequence goes on along the minus strand of NC_048893.1, from coordinate 147,955,791 downwards.
GCTGGTCCTGTGATATTGCTGAACTCTGCTGACAGGCTGGCTGAGAGATGAGGGCAGTGCCTCTGGTCTGATTTTTTACAGCAGCTGCCAGCAGACACACACTACAGATTTTATGTGTCATGTTATTTGAAACTATGTACTCATACGCACACAAAGAAATGAAAAGTGCAATTCTGGTATAAAGCTGTATGTGTCAGCAATAACACTTGCAATCACAAGCTCTCACCCTTCCAAAACTCCCCTTGATGATTCTGCTAGAGCATTAGATTATTTTGATAACACGTTATCTGAAAATAAAAATATGCTCATTTCTCACAAGGAGAGAAAATAAAACATGGCTCTTTAATTCTCTCTTTTCTTCTTCTTCTTTTTTTTTTTTTCTTTTCTTTTTTATCATTTTAACATAGACTAGAGTACAGACTTTATATGAAAACAGAGATCTATAGCACTTCTATGTCAGCTATTTTAAGACTTCATGAAGGAGCAATGACCATTCAGCAGACTTTGGTGAAACATTGAGAAAGGCTGAAAACCTCACAACTGTATGCCTTTCATTTCCAGGGTCACGATACGTTTCATTCCAAATCCAAACACTGTCCCAATGATTCTCTTCAAAGACTGAATTGCAGCCAATATCAGTTGATATAAACAGTCTAGAATCATGACATGCTGCATAAGTAGTAAATCATCAGCAGCAAGCCCTATCATGAGATTAATTAACATGAGACCCTACTTCCCTTCTCCAACCAAACAACCTGACAACAAAGTCTATAAAACAGCAACAGAGAAAACAGTTAAATACCAGATCTAGTGAAATTTCCATCAAAAAGAACAGTGATTTGCTAATTCTGCAATTTAATTAATATTAATTTGTATAACTATTATTTCCTTTACTGTGTATATAATCTCATTGCTGTCTGCTGGTCAAACAATAATAACAGTTAATCTATAAAGATATACTTTTAAAGCAATTTTCAATTTTTTTTTTTCTCTCAGAATTAATTACCAAACATTTGTCAAAAAAAAAAAAGATTTTTAAATAAATAAACATAGTTAACTGCACAGGTTCTGTGCGATGATAGTTATTACGTTCAACATGAATACAGTAAAACTAATCCTCCACAACCAAGATACAATTAGTTAAAATCAGTTTTTCTTAATTTAGCATATATATAATTATGTTGGAGGCAGGGGAGACTCAATTCAGCCTACAGCCACTCAGCTTCATTCCCAGAGCTAATAAGTCACTGCTATGGTGAAAAGTATGATCTCACCACTTGCTTCATTCAGTGTGTTTTGACAAATTACTGAAGAACTCCAATTCTTCAGTACTGCATCTAGTCAAGAATATTTATAGGCTCTCTGTACCTGCTCATCCCTTCCTTCTTACTAAAAAATACACGTCTCCAAGGATGACTAACTGGAAAGGGGAACACAGGCATCCTTACTGGTAATTACAACTGCAGTAGACTGCCAGTCTTACAGGTTTGCATCTTCCTTCAGGGCTCCAGGCTTCACAAGTGAGACAATGAAACCGAAGAAAACTACTGAGGGACATTTACCATTTTACCTCAATTTCCAATATATTATCCAACGGGTTGAAGACTAATTTTATTGTGGAAGCTAAAACTGAAAAGAGACACTGGAAATTTTGAATGGAAGGTGGTTAGACGTGGGAGTGGGATCTCCTCATTAAAAAGCTAAAGGAAGGCTTTAAGTACTAGTGCTAACTAAAAGGCCACCTAAAACCTGGAGTTTTAAAATCATAGAATCATAGAATCATAGAATCATAGAATGGCCTGGGTTGAAAAGGACCTTAAAGATCATCTAGTTTCAATCCCCCTGTTCTAGGCAGGGTTGCCAACCATTGGAGCAGGCTGCCCAGAGCCACCTCCAGCCTGGCCTTGTATGACGCCAGCGATGGGGCATCCACAACCTCCCTGGGCAACGTGTTCCAGTGTCTCACCACCCTCTGAGTGAGAAACTTTCTCCTAATTTCCAACCTAAATCTCCCCTGTCTTAGTTTAAAACCACTCACCCTTGTCCTATCACTATCAACACATATAAACAAGAATTCCCCCTCCTGTTTATAGACTCCCTTCAAGTACTGGAAGACCACAATGAGATCTCCCTGGAGCCTTCTCTTCTCCAAGTTAAACAAGCCCAGTTCCCTCAATCTTTCTGCACAGGAGAGGTGCTCCAGCCCTCTGATCATCTTAGTGGCCCTCCTCTGCACCCATTCCTTCTTGTGCTGGGGGCACCAGGAGGAAAACAGGACTGCAATACCTCAGTACACACTTCTTCCACAGTGAAAACAATTTGTTCTCCTGCTTATCCAAGACAACAAGTTGTTGACCAATGACACATTTTCTAAAATAAAACTAAAATTAAAACATACTTCTAAGTATATTACCACAAATCCAGTCTTTGGAATATACTTAACTTTTTGTGTTAGGACTATGTAAAAACAGAGAGGTGAGCTTTCAATGATATGAGATATTTGAGTATGCTTCTATAATCAAGAGAGAGGTAGAATTTACTTTCTTCTATTAATCCTTTCATTACAGAAAAACATTGAACCAGAGGTGCAAATAAAAAACAGTATTTTATTGCTTATGCAGCTATGTATTTCCTATCTAATTTCTGTTGACAAGAACTTCCAAGTCAAAAATCTTCCATAGCAAATATTCAACAACCATTTGCATTTATTTATTTTTTTTCCTTTGGTGAATGATAGCAGTACAAATGAAGAACCAGATTTTTGTGAGTGCCCCACCTCTGAAGAGCTTGAAAGTTGATTTTTCTCCATACCAAATCAAGAATATAAAAACCTTGTGTAAACAAAGTGGAAGAAAATGGAATAAGAATTGAAGACCAAAAATTTCTATAGAAAACTGATGTAGTACACGTCAGTCAGTAAAATTATGTTTAAAGGCACACTGAAACCAGAAGCCATTCTGCTTAATTAGAGGGAATATAAAAATATGGCAAATTTATGCACAAGCAGTTGTGATGTCACTGAATGATGGGAGCAGCAGTGCAAGCAGAAGCGGCCAGTGGTTCATCCCTATGGTACATCCTGGAGAGGAATAGACAGATATTAATGCCCTTCCAAAAGAGTTGTATTTCCTTCATTCAGGTACCCAACATCTATCAACTCTCTCTCTGGCATTAGATTTTGATGGACTTTTATACACAAAACATTTTTTTTTTTTTAAAAAAAAAAAAAAAAGAAACTTTATTGGTTCTTACTGTCCATGAATATTTTCAGTAGGAAAAAATAAATATTATATATATATATATAATATATATATAATATATAAACCCCAGATTATTAAGTTAGAAAAAGATGGATTAAAATATTTGTAATTAATTGTATACAGAATAAGGAAAAGCTCCAAAGGTGGTATACCACCATGAAATAAATAAGCTTTTCAGTTCTTGTTGTAGTACATTTTCAGAAGTGAAACTATGGGTTCATGCTTCAAATATTGCACATGGCTGGGCATTTTAACAGCTTTTAGAGATAACACTCTTGACATCCATTAGAGTTACCTCTCCTAATGAGCATAAAAAGAAAGAAAATGCAGCAAAACCTCGAAAAACTTTTCAAATGTAAATTTAATCTGACAGCAATCTTGTAAAAATGTTTGTAATTTCAGAGTTTTCTACCTAGACCCAAACAGAAATAACATCAAACTGGCAATAGAAGTACTGATGCATGGGTAAGTAAGTAGATTTCTCAAGGTTTTTTAAAAATAATTTTGTATGTATACAAATGCATTTCATCTGTAAGTATCAGAATTTTCAGCAAAGAATGCATAATAAATAGTAACATTTTTAAAAACAGTATATTGACTCACTTTCATTTCTTGAACACTCAATTACTGAAAAATAGATTTCATAAAGAAAAGAAGGAAAAAAATCCAACTTATCTATATTAGTCAAATTACAGAATGTATTGCTTCATTAATTCAAATAAATTAAGTTCCTTAATGCAAAAGCATCGATATATAAGACAGATCTTACAAATATAGCATGACAACTACTTTTGATCTACTGTGAGCATTTAGTTAAATTTTTGCTTTCAAACAGCTTCATCTTGGAAAGATTTATTGCTCTTTAATTTTTACACTCTCAGATCTCAGTAGAACTATTCACATCATTAAATGTAGAGCATACACATACATCTTTTGCAGGACTAGGGCCCAATTCTCAGACTAAACTTCAAATTCAAGTACTAAGTCAGTATTTCAGCAGAGGGAAAAAGGCTGCCAATTGCCTGTATCCTTCATTCAGATTTCATAATATAAGAACAAAAGGGGGTTGAACTTCCCCTTTAACGAATTATCAGGCAAACCACTCAAGAGAAGATATATCCTAGGTAAAGACTGACAAGTTGTGACTCTGTGAAAAAAATTAGGAATGAATATGTAAGAGAAAGTCTGACTGTTTAAGGCAATTCATATTGTTACCTCAACATCTGAAAACACAGATCTCATTCTGTTACTATTTTTTTTTTTCCTTTTCTAGGTATAGACACATTTTTAATTGAATGGAAGTGCAGAGAAACCATTAAAGGCAAATGTTGGAGTGAAAGAAGAAAAATGAGGGGATCTAATCCCCTAATCTAATCTTGAGCCAGGATTAAGGAGGAAAAACATATATATATATATTGTTCTCTTAGGCCTAAAATTATTTCTCTACACTTTGGTAATTTAGAACTTCAAGTGCAGTTCTTGATTCAAAGACCTAACTTCAGCTGCCTGTATTCCCTTTACAATCACTAGAGATCTAGTCAGTATCTTCAACAGAGACACGAATCATCATTTCACCATAAGCAACCACCCATGCTCATCAGCTCAGCAGCGGTCTCTGGTCCACCACGTATTGACTGTACCTCCATTGACTATAAGAGGTCCCCAGAAACCAGCTCCAGACACACGGGTATCTTCATGGATGTCTCAGGTTGGAACTGAGACACATCCCTCATCTATGTTGAGACTTCAGACTTCTACTCTAAATCCAAGGAGAAAAATAAACACCTCTCAAGGAAAGTTCATCCCTTCCAAATCATATATAGAATAGAGTGAACTGTCTCGTGGAGGTGCCTGTCCTGCTTCAAGCACAGCAAGGCAAGGTTTTCTGACTTACTTTGGAACAGATATATTGAATGAGACTTATCACAGAGCAGAAACCTACAGTGTTATCATTTAAGCTCAAGAGCAGCTAGATAAATCCTACAAGGACTGTCTGGAATGGATGGTCCTTTTGAGACGGTATTCCATGCCACTTTTTCTTCTGAGGCCCAATGCAGCCTGACTGAACAGCAAAATGCAGTGGATGTGCAAGCTTATCTCACTTTGGTGCCCACATGGAGCCAATTTGTTCTTAGGGAAACACAGCATTAATGCTCACACCCCATCTCCAAACACAGTTTTGGTATGTTTACCGTTAAGGGGACGAATTTCCTTTCTGTTATCTGAAATTTTTGTTTCACCCTTGTTATTGTCGATATTTACCACGGTTTCACTTCAGAAACAGAAGTCATTACTGTTGACCACAAATTCAATCTCTTCATTGGATTTTCATGGGTATGTAATTTTCAGTTTCAAATACCACAATGCCACATGTTATGTGCTTAGGAACTAGAGCTGAATACAGGCTGCATTATCCAAGTCATAAAACTAAAGCACTCTGAAGATAAAACTAATGCCTCAAATGTAAAAATAGAAAACTGGTGGAAGACAACAACTAAAAGTGGTTTTGCTGCTTAGATGAGGAGGCATGCTGAAGATATAGGGAAGAGATCTGTCTACAAGTTAACTTTGCCATCGAATGTATTTACTCTGAAGGTCAGAATAAAGCCCAATGGATATGAAGCCCTTTAGTAATTTTATAATATAAATGACCACTTGGAGGTGCTAAAGCAATGGCAACTGTATATTCTAGCTATCAGGAAATGTAGGTCTTATCCAATATGACCAGGCTACGAGTGCTGTTTTTCAAATGTCACATTACCGTCTCAGCACGCGTGCGTTATATTTTTAGTCTCTGGCCTCTTTCCTGGACCTGCTGTTTCCCTCCAATGGCAGGGATGTGGCCTCTCTCAGAGGGTCACACTGTCAGCTTGTTTGGGATGCTACAAAGTGAAGTGCTTTTTCAAATTTACACTCGCATGCATCAATTGCTTGCCTACTATGGAAATGCTGCCACTTCCAAAAGAGAGCAGTGAATCTAGAAGCAGATTAATACCAAATTCCTAGCAATTTAGGGAAAGGTTACATTGTGACAGGTATTTCAGTAGTGGGTTAAAGCAGCTGTGCAGTATACTGTTGCTCAACCTAAAGAACTTAACAAGAATTTCACCGAAACCCTGAAGTTAGAACTCTTACTCTTATGAGGAGACTGTTAGGACTGCTATGGCATCACTTGAAAGAGACTGATGGCCCTGGTGAGGTTTAAATGGGTTTCTGGGTGATGTGCAGGATAGGTGGGACTTCAGGGGAGGCTGGGCATGGCCAGAAGATGTACTGGTGCCCTGAGGACCCTGACAATGCATTTGTTGTGGAGGAGGTTCATCACATTTTGGTATGACAATGTCCTATTTTCATTTTTGAAATCTGAGCAGATTGCAGTTCAAGGAGACACAGTTGCACAGGGAATCAGGCTGCACCAAACATCTCATCATATATTCTCATCACTGCATCTGTGCTTGAAAAGTGAGCATTCCTAATGAACTACATATATTAAAAAACAAACAAACAAACAAACAAACAAAAAAAGGTACATGCATAAAACTGAGTGGGCCTGGACAGGTCTTTCAGTTGAGCCAGCTTAGACCATTATGGTATGCCACTTAAATGACGCTGAGACTATTTTTGAAAGATTTTTTGAGAATCTTTCAAAGGAAGCAGCATCTGCAGAGCTTCTGCAGCCATCGGTGCCAGAAGCATATTCCTACCACCTGAAACCCTGCACTGCTGGCAAAGCTATGAATTCATGGTGTGATGATATAAGGGAGAACTGAAACAAAATGTTTTTGATGTTCCAAAGTTAAAAAGAACTTTTCAAGTCTTTCAAAGTTTTCACAGTTTATTATCACTCACTGATTAATAAACTAGCAGCTCTATAAATGATCAGCCAGTGAAGTAGGTAATCTGGAATATATTTAGTAAAGACAAAGGTACATCTACCCTGCGCTATGTACATCATTTCTGACACTTTAAGATACAGGCAGAGTCTTGGCTCCACTGAGCTCATACGAATTTTATAACTGATCCCTGCAGTGATAGATTTCACCAGCTATTCTCTTTCTTCATACAGGTACTGAATTCCCGATTTTGAACTTCTGCTTCTATGCTGACTCAAGTGTGCTCCAAATGCACACACACACACACACAAAAAAAAAAATAATAAAAAAAAAATCAAGCAGCAAGAACATACACAGTATACGTTCTTTTTGACACTGCAGGCATCCACAACAGTGCAAATTATAGCAGTGAAAGTCGTAATTTCTAGCAATATTGGCATTTATATCAAACTTGAAAAAACAAATAATAAAATGGATAATTCTGATAGGGCTGGAACACAGCACTGTGTCCTGAAATCTCCTTCCAAGACGATAAATGATGTGTTTTTTTGTTGTTGTTGTTGTTGTTGTTGTTATTGTTCTTATAATTCTTTGAAAAATGCTATTTCCTTATAAATGCCACAATCAAGGTAGAAAAGTCGTATTACAATAACATAAACAGGAGACTGCCAGTTTGAAATCTCACACATAACACATTGTAGGTGTACACACAGGTGACCTGTGGGGACTTAATAACTCAAGTATATGCAACATAAAGAAAAGTTGCATAGAAATGCAGTTATTTTATAGAAAGTTTCAAGAAGAATTTTAATGCAACTTACATTAATTTTAATAAAAATCATCTTTGTAAATGTTACCTGGTAAGCTAGTGTTGCTGAGTAATTTGTTAATCCAAAGTGGTCAAACTATTATGAATCATGTGGCTGTACTCTTTTCATGAAACCACTGTTGAATAACTATTACTTCGTACATGATGTTTAACTTAAGATGGGAGATTCAGCCTCTCCCACATGAAATAATTGTGGCTCAAAATGCCTGGATCACTTCATTGTTTTTCTGACTGGGTGTAATCACATTTCATGCATTTTATATTAAGAAATATTTGCAAATGTGAGGTGAAACTGACAGTGCCAAATGCTACCTCCAGGACACTGAATTTACAGGTAAGAAAAAACTTTCATAAATCTTCATAAATTCACTCCTCCTATCTCAATTTAGAGAAAAGTGACATCTACTCAGATGCATAAAAAGTCCCAGCTACATTTTATATATATATATATGTATGTATATATGTGTGTATAAAATAATAATAAAGATATTTGTTTTGTGCTTTTTGCTGCATCCTTATAAATCACTGCCAATGCAACAAGTTTATTTGCTCTACATGGATGAAGATCACTACCTGTAACAAATTCTGAGAATCTGAAATTGCAAAAACAGAGCTGGATTTGAGATTGTAGACTTTATGTATCCTAGCAAGACTTTGGACAGATTGAAAGGTATCAATTATATCAATATCCCAAATACCTAATTTGAACTAGAAACAGTCCTATTTAGTGATATTGTTTCCTCTCTGTACATTTGCAGCAAAACAGCAGTTCTTACTCTTTTTGTCCTACATTTCTAGAGCTAGTAGCAGTGTAAACACAAGATGGCAAGAACAAGTTGTCCTTAGCTAAGTTCGAGATGCAGGGCAGGCTCAGGGAGCACCCAGTGCTCACCATAACCTCACTGCCCCTTCCCCAGCAGCCTCCTTGTCCAAAAGCCCAGCCTGCTTTTCTAGAGGAGGAAAGAGATGGAGGACAGGAGATGGGAAGAGTGAAGAAGAGACTAGATATCCTCTTTGCACTCCATTGTGCTGCTGTGGTGCAGCTGGGAGGCACCCCTGGAAGCTCAGAGCTCCCATAGCTCAGATGGGCACCCACTCAGAATATCAGCTGCCCTATAGTCCCTGATAAATGCATGCATTTAAATGTGCAGTCTCTGTAAAACATCACATACTTATGAGGGCATAGGTTGGCATACAACAAGGTTACAGAATTGAGCCCTGTGGGCTGCTCAGTTCTCTTCTCATTATGGTTGGCCATATTGCAGCAGTGTTATTGACAGTGATCACGCCGGATCTCTTGCACTGCATGCATGCAGATACACAAGATGGCAGTTTTCCACCCAGGAAGGTTTTGTGTTCTAAATTTAATTGAGATCCCATTTATAAATAGCAACAGAATAATGTGGCTAAATAGTCTCATTTGCCAGCGTCATAATGATTCCAAATTACATCAATGGAAGCAGAGAAAATTAACAGCTTTGCCTTAATCCTTTGTATGGTATGCTGTGGAACTTGTCAATATGACTGTTCCAAGCATTTCTATTCCTGTAGCTTGATATAAAGAAAACAAAATAAAATGTCCTCAAAGACAAATCATCTGAAATAGAAAGGGTGTGAGGATTAAGAGAAAAAGTCCAAAGTTGAAGATACTGCTCATGGCAACTGCTGAGACTGGCTGTGCTTCCTAAAAGAAAAAATAAATAAATAAAGCAAGAATCACAGAAAGCAAAAATTAACTTCCCTATATTCTAGTGGAATTCCCCTACAGTTTAATATTGATTCCTTTTATTTAACAGTTGGATACAGCTTGCTATACAACTTGGTTTCAATGAGCTGCTCAGTAGAAACTGTTGGTCTCCATTATATTGCTGAAGCTTATGCAGGCATAGCTAAATGCCATGTAAATAACAATCCATAGCACATTTCACCAGATGGCTGTTCAAAGACTTGTGTAGGCATCCAGAAAGCCCACAAAGATAGCATTCATAATGGGCATAGTTACTAAGCACACCTCTAGAAGCAGTACAAATATGAACAGCTAAAAACAGAATAGGTCTGATTTATCACTACCCGAGATTCACATGACTCTAATTTCAGCAGTTTTCCCAGGAATCAGTCCAATCGAGTTTTGGTGGACAGAGTTAGAGTGGCTTTAGGCAGAGTTGCATAGAAATCAGATTCTCTACCTATTGCTATTATAGATTTCTCTCTCTCTAAAACCAGGAGGAAACGAGATATTTTTGAGGATAACTGCAAAATCATATATTCTTAATAACCATGATATATTAAGAAAGAAGACAAAGATGTTTCCCAAGGCCAAAAGAAAGTGGGAAATGTTGCTTTCAGTACCAAAGTTGTGATGCAGAGTATAAATTTGGGGAGATAAAGCACTACCTTGCAAAGCAAGTATATGCATATACTCTAGGAGTTTGACGGCTGAAGGTAGACACTGCCACAGCCACTCTGGGGAAGAGTTGAATTATATATAATAACAACAACAACAAAAATAATATATATATATTAAAAATTATATGCCATTCAGGAAGGATCAGGCTTGCTAGGGAGGCTGAAGTAGAGACAGGCTCAGTCTGTAATCCATCCAGTAGGCTGCCAGCCTCATTGCCAACAGCGACTCAGAAGGCACCTTGCGCTCTCCCTAGCATCTTCACAAAGACTAAAATATCTTCATCTTGTTTCCATGGGCTCATTGCTCCCCCAAGACTTTCTTTTTTTTTGTTTTGTTTTGTTTTGTTTGTTTAATTACTGTTATCAGTAAATGTCTAGACACTAATGAAGAACATATGATAGTTCATTTCAGCTCCACTGCAAGTAAAAATTCTGATTTCTAAAACATGAAGATGAGCACAAGCTTTTGCTGAAACTTAGTAAAGGTATGAGAGTTTGAGAGTTTGTAGTATGAGAGTTTAAATTGAGAGAATATCATACATGAATCTTTGTAGGGAAATTTCTGGCTTGCAATTAAAGCCAATGTTGTAAACTTATATACAGAGATTCTGGGAACAAAACAGAATCAGGTAAAGTAAAATAGATAGGAAACTAAATAATACAGTCAATTCACAAAAATCTCCCCAAGTTAAACACAAAGTTCTCTCAGTAAGTACAACTGAAAAGAAAAGCTGACCAAAACAAAGTATAGGACTTTTCTTCTGTTCAACACTATGTTTCATTTCTGATGACAGCTAGCAAATATCAACAAGTCTTATAACATATAAATCAGATTTAGAAAACCGAAATGAATGTTATAAAACTTTTCAATATTTACTCAGAAAAGTGGCAAAAAAAATATATATATATATATAACATTCACCTGTGTATAATATAAGATTACAAGATAAAAAGTATTTTTTTTTCTGTTTAATCCATGCCTTTTATTATTCTTTAGCCCCAAGCACAGCAGGCTGACACAAATTATTATTTTTTAACTTATTTTGAAAATAAAAATGTCACCCAGTGTTTTTGTTGTTGTTGTTGTTTGTTTTTTTGTTTGTTTGTTTGTTTTTGGTTTTCCTGCAGTATTGTAAACTGGTGTGTATGTGTTCTAATGGTAAAATGTTGTTTTTCTGGTTCATTCATACCACAGTTTAAATAAAAACAGGTGTACAGGCAAGCATACAGTACATCATCATCATCACTTTTGGTCAGGGGTTTTTGGTGCTTTTGGAGCTCGGATGACCTCAGAATCAAAGGAAGTGAACTTCTGATCACAGAGAAATTAGATTCAAAAAAGAAGTCTTTAATATTATCACCCTTACAGATTGGTTTCTTGGGGTAAGAAAATGGTAAAGGTATATGAAATGGGAGACCTTAGAGAGTAGGATGAAAAAGGGATGAGAAAGCTTGGTAGATTAAACAGGTTCAACCTCAAGAAAAAAGAAATAGTGTGGATAGGGGTTTAGAGGAATATATACTTGGAATCTGGGTAAATGAGGCAGGCTGAACTTCGGAGTTGATCTACACCTGTCCAAGCTTTAAAAAATCACATCTAAAGACTCAGTTGTAGCCATACACATTCTGAACATTGAATTTACAATGGGTTCAAAGTAACTTAAAAGTTCAAAGTTACAAACGAGTGCTTTGTTTTGATCTTTTCTTTTTTTTTCTTTTTTTTCTTTTTTTTTGTAATTTCTATTTTTTTTTTTTTTGAAGTTAAGCCTTAAGCAGTAAGAAGTCAAATATTATTTCCCCAAAGTCATAATAATCTTCCCTTTTTTCAGTTTCTTGTTTGGGGCTTCTGTTTTCACAGAGACGTATTAGATATCTCAATATAATATCTAGATAACAATAAATAAACTAAACTAAACTAATCTAAAGTAAGCTAAATTAAACTAAACTAAATTGTTGCAGCTGGGGAGGAGAATGGATGACATGAGAGGATGGTAGGGACTGGAACAGGCTCCCCAGGGAAGTATTCATGGCACCAAGACTGACAGAGTTCAAGTAGGACAAAGTTGTCAGATGAATGGTCTGAGTTTTGGGTGGTCTTGTGTGGAAGCAGGAGCTGGACTGCACAATCTTATTAGGTTTCTTCCAAATCGGGATATGATTCTATGAGATAATATCAAAGGATTAGACAGAACACAGACACCCTGGTAAAGTTTTTATCTGTAATCAGGACTTATCCTTACATCTCCATTATACATTAAAGTAATATATTGAACTTCTCCTTGGTTCATGTTCCTTTTCCCAATGATTCTTCAGTATGAAATTTTCTTCATGGTAAAATTCTTTTTTTTTTTTTTTTTCAGGGCAAAACAAATAGTAAATGAAACTACAGCTACAGCTAAAGCTACAGCTTTAAATTGATTATATTTCTATAGCAGTACAAATAACTCTTTACAATTTTTACTTTAGATTTTCCTCATTTATTAAAATCTTTCCTTCTTCATTATGCAGCCTGTCTTCTCCGATGCTCCAGGATGCCTGTTCATTTTAAGGCTATCCACTGTGAGGCTGAGAATACCATATGCCTTGAATATACTATAGTAAAACTTTGCACACCATGCAAGGAGAAGCTGAGGCTTTTTGATGATACAAAGAGGAAAAATAACTATTTAAAAAAAAAAAAAAAAAAGGATAAAGAGAGGATAAAGGAGAAAAAAAAAATGAAGAAGGAAAGAAAAACAGATGAAGTGTGGGATTAAAAGTAATTAAAAAGAAAATGAAAATAATAAAAAAAAAACTATTAACGGTGTCCAAGTTATAATACTCCTAATGATCTAAACCAGTGAAGGCAGCATAATCAATGATCAGAGGCTTGCTTGCAGTGCATGCATTACATGTACAGCTGCATTTTTAAAAAAAAAAAAAAAAAAAAAAAAGTGATAGTGTATGTTGCTGGTCTAAAAACATTTTCGCTGAAAAGATAAAAAAATGCTCATGTCAAAATCAAATTACAATTTGTTTTCATGAAAAATATTTTCTATGCTTAATTTGGTTTACATTTAACTGTTTGCTTAACTGGAATGTGATCAATGTAAGAACAAAATCTAGACTGCAAAAATTTTTTTTGTATTGCTCTACGTCAGCCATCTTTGGTTGTTACTACTGTTTAATCATCCTCTGAGAAGCACTGAATTTTCTATAATGCAATGCAAAAGGTCATATGAAGCAAAGATATTAATTATTCTTAATCATAAAATCTATAAACTCTCAATTTATTATCATTCTAACATAGACATAATTTATCAAGTACAGCAATAGCTCTTTTCAACAAGAATGAAAAATAATATTTGCAAACCTAAAGCTGACTTGGCATACACAATGGTATTGTCATAAACCTAAATGCTGTTTTCTTTGTACCAAGGGCACAAACATTACCGAATGAAAGAACAGACTGTTAAGAAGGAACATTTTGTATCTTCCCATCTTTCAGACAATCGAAACCCTTTATTTAGTCTTTTTGAAGTACACATTTTTGCCTTCAAGTTCAGTTCAAGAAATGTTGTAAGCCATTCAGTGTCTAGGTCACAGAAGAGGAAAAACAGAACTAAGCTCGTGTTTCTCATCCACTTTTTTTTTCAGTCTATGCCCTTGAACTAAAGTCCTTCATCTACTGGCAAGTCTGCACTAGAAAATGGACCAGTCAGGTTTACAGGCTTTTATATACTTGAGTACTGTTTGTCTACAAATCTGAGTGGTTGGATGTTATTTCTTAAAAAATCAGTGTGAGAATAAATAGGTGACATCATAACCAAACATGAACTTCTTGTTCTTTGAAAATGGCACTTTCCAGTAAAGCAAAATAAGAGATATTAAAATTATTCCATGTTTGAAATAAGAAAATTAACAGGTTGCTCTCTATTAAAACCAAGAAACATGTACACCTTAGTTTCAATAAGGATTTGCTCGTGGTGGACTGTGTATTTTTTGTTGTTGTTTTTTGTTTGTTTTTTTTGTTTTTAAGTAGTTCTATGATGTAAATAATATCTCAGATTCATGTATTTCTGCTAATGACTGCAGTTTTGTTTTTTTTTTTAATTTTTTATTTTTTTGGGGGGGGGGGGGAGGGAGTAGTTTTTTTCAGGTTTTAAAGAAAGAAATGATCCAGCCACCTTTAATATAAAATTTCAAATTTCAGTACAACACACACTCAATTCTGACTCCCGGCAGTCTTTTGAGTTATTTTCTGATAGATATATAAGGAAGACAGCTTTTGTTCTTAGGATTTTACCCCAAATCCGACATGAGTATGAGGTGTCTCCCTTCTCAATCTCAATATTCATTTGTGTTTAAGTATCATTTTTAAAGTGTACAGGTTGATTAGAAGGGGAAACATTTCAGTCATGTTGCTAGATACATGTGATTATGCATATGATAAATCCTAAAAATTTTCAAAGCCATTTCCAGTGTAAATCCGTGAATTCAAATAAATTATTGAATACAAGCCACCTGAGGATTCAAAGGAAAACAAAGCAAAACTAAACAAAACAACCCTCATAGAGGAGGAATTAAGATAATAATGTAATCTCTCATATTTCTTGTGATCCCTCTGTGCCTTGTGACAGGGCACCTTATAGCCTTAGCCTTTAAAAGGAAGGTTTCGGAGGAAGAGGCATTCTGTCTCAAGCAGGGCCAGAAAGGAGCACACGCTCTACAATGAATGAGCTGTGTCAGCCTTCTGTACCTCTGTAGTCTCTCTCTTTTCTCTCAAAAGAAAGAGGGAGATTTCAGATGAACCTGCCAAAAAATGGTTCAGAAAATGCTGGTCAGAAAATGTTTGTTGACCATTTCATTAATAACTTTCTCCACCAGTAGCGCTACATTATTCCTGATACTAGGAGTTTTAAATAGCCAGTCTCACAGATTAGCCAGTGGTAAACAGAATGAACCATATTAATTTAATACATGCTATTGTTTCACACCCATCTGCATTACTGAAAATGTTTCTATTCATTTTATATCATATATCATTTTTAAAAAAAATATGTAATAGGTGTAATAAAGAAGATATCTGAGCCATTTGCTTGCAACTTCCTTATTCCTTTGGAAATCCTAAATCAAGTGGGGTTAACTGGCAGATCTTGGCCACCATAAAACAAAAAGCACTGGTTTTGGATTGCTGTTTCCTCCTCCCACAAAGGCCAGTAGGATTCCTGGGGATCCTATAAGCCAAACATTCACAGAATAATCCCTAGCGAGTTATAACCAATATTCCAGTTGCAAGTAGGAGATGGGTGTGGAATAACCTGAGACTTCAGAATTACACACTTGTCATTGATAAGAAGAAAAAAAGGGAGACAGAAGTAAACCAATTTAGCTGAACAAAGCAAGGGTAAATACGAGAAAACTGCAGTAAATCCAGCATATATACTTTGTTGAAACTGACAGTTCTGACAAGAGAACAGGAAACACTGCTTTAAATTTTCTGTTCTGGGCTGAACATCTGAAAACCAGCCCACTGCAAAAGATACATGCTAAGAGTAAGCCAAAGATCTTTGGCAATAATGGCAAGTAATAAAAAGCTAACATGGCTTCCATACAAGGGAAATTATGAAATTCATTAAATCCATAGGATTACCCAACCTTGATGAAACTGAATGGGGAAACTGAACATAGACAAGATAAAAATAGAAATAAAAATAAAAATAAAGTTTATATGGGAAACACTCACAACCAGGTGCTCCGTCAGGTTTGCTATAGGACAACTAATCAATAGACAACCTCCCTCCAGAATCACTAAAGAAAAACTTCACACTGAAAAAGTTAAAATGAACCAAAGTTTGTTTCTTTTTGTTTTCTTCTTACTTTTTGAGCCTTTTTACTCATTGCTTGTTCCATTACCAACATTTTCCCTCCTAAGAAAGCATCAGAATATAATTTCCTAATAATTTTAGTGTATTAACAGACTTGTTCATCTCCTAAAGCTTCAAATGAGAAATGTTATTGTGATTCACATGATACAGCTGGAAGAGTATCCAAAAACCACTTCATTTTTGCTGAACTTTTGCCAGAAGTGGACAGTACCCAATACAGAAAATCCTGGTCACTGCTGCTGACCATGACTATCTCCACTGCAGAAAACAGCAGCTGCCATGGACTCTCAAGAGCTTAGCAGATTAGTGGAACTAAATGCTTTGCAATATGAGTAGGTTACAAAGCTGTTGCAAAAGTAAAGAATCCTCACAAAAGAAAAGTTCACTGATATGTTGATGTAGTTGTATATGCAAAGTAAATTGTACAAAAAATAACTAAATAAATAAATACACAAGATAGATACGCTAGATAAAGCATACTTTCCCATGATACTGGACTATGTAAAGAACAAAATGGATGTAAAACAGTACACAATGAGTACCAGACAGAAGAGTCCACCTACCATGTGAGTATCCAGGCAAGGACTGATTCCCCTTTGGTTGGCTCCTCCCTGCAACTTTGTGCACGTTAATACACATTTAGATGTTCCCAAAAATTGTCTAGCACAACAGAAATACTAGCAAATTGTTTGTTTGTTGTTGTTTTGTTGTTGTTGTTGTTTTTCAATTTTGTTTCATAAAAGTAACAACAAAGTCAGTCCTGTTCTCTTTAGTCCACCCCACAGCAGGTGGGTCCTGCAAACAGCACAAGGCAACTTTTTTCATGTAACAGATTGATGGAGAATGCGAGCAACTCAACAGCCGAGGCTATGAGAGCAAGAATGTGAGAGCCTGAGTGGAGCAGAAATAGAAATTGTATCATTGTCACACACAGCGTACAAGAACACTTGAATACCAGGATGGTAAAAAGGTCATAACCCATGTATGCCAAGGCAGAACAGGGAAGGAGCTTTAAACCCACTTGGGAATATTGCAGCCAATGAAGGAGGCTACAATGTCTTCTATGGAAGGAGCATAGGCAGAACACCAGGGTCCTGACCCCTGGACATGTGAGGATTTTAAAAGTCTATTGAGTATAGATGTATGAGTTTTGGGGGGCCTTACAAAGAGAAGATTGTTTATGGGAAAGGAGGAGTTAATGTAGAGGGCAGCCTGGGCTGGAGGAATGTTGGGCAACAGGCAGCAGCTCGTGAGAGCACATGAAGATAAAAGCAGGGCATTAGGGGAGAACATATATACTGTGGGGATCTCAGTGGGGAGTACAAGGCCAGGGAATGGCTGCAGAGGGGCTAAAACAGCTGCTGCTATCAGAGGATGGTGAACGTGGGAGAAGAGACTGAGGAAAGAAGTTTCGGATGTAAAGCACGGAGAGGGAAAAAGAGCAAACAGTGAGTCTGATCAGGCTAAGACAGGTGTTATAGTGGTATTGGATAAAATAGGTGAGGTGAGACAGAAGGGTGACAAGCATGACTCTTACAAAAAGATAACTGACAACCTGGTAAAACAGGTAGAGTGGCTGCAGTACAAACCAGAAAACAGCTGGCAAAATGGGTTCCTGAGAACTGTCACAGAGACCCTGGGATGATCCCAGTCCATCTGAGCATATTCCTTGTGAAAGTAAATTGTCCCTAATCAAGCACTGATACTAGATTGCATATGCCCCTTTGCATAAAGAGGGACAGACATAAAAACAATCTGCAGTGGTAAAAATAACAGGGGAGGGAAAAGCATAAGTGAAAAAAGTTACCAAGGCCTCAATTATTGAAATACATCTGGCTACTACTCAGATTTGAGCTTTATCTAAATAACTGGGGCTTTTGAAGAGCAATACCTATGTGGGGGACAGGTGGTTTAAGAACCACAGCTTAGTTTCACTGATGCCAATCAAAATCACATGGCTAAAACAGCCTGTGCAGCCACTGATTGGGTCATGTGTAATGAACTCGCAGAAATACCAGCCATAGGGAATTAGAATGATTACAGCCAGTGCTGAGATCTCTTAAGGCAGCTGTATTTGTGTCTGCAGAGCTTTATTTGGAAGAAAAAAAAAAAAGACCTAATGGGTCCAGAGTCACACATTGTTAAAAAGCAGCTACTGTCTGTAGTTAAGCTGTTGCTGTAGTAGTTAAACTGGGGTCTGTAGTTATGAAAAGCTATTCAAAACTACAGTATTGGAGGATTCACTCATCACTGCAAGTGATTATGGGACCTTTGAACCCTGCTAACATAAACTGGGTGGATTGGGAAAGGCAGGCTGAGAGGGACAGGAAGATTCTCCAGGAAGGAGAAGCGTTTAAGAAACCCAACCAAAAAGGATAAGGCAAATAAATACAATAGTAAAATAAATACTAGCAGTTATTATGCTTGCTAATACAGGCCCTGAGGGCAAGCAAGCCACGTCCCTGGAAAGCAAGGACAAATCAGACCCTCACGGTTCTAGTTACAGGGCTTGCCTGCAGGAAGACGCAGAGGTTGTTTCTTTTTATTTTATTTTTCCAAGAGTGCTGGATGAGTCATTAGGATGGCATTAGAAGAGGAAAAATAATAGGGTTTGGAAGAAAAAATCTGAGAGTCTGGGTGCAGATGCAATGAGCAGAATAAGAAAACACCTACTGCCTTTATGCATAGGTTGGCAGAGCTGTATGCTAGAAGTGAAAGAGAGGATCCCAAAAGTCAGGTGGTAAAAACTATGCAGGTGATCTCTGGAGAAAAGAAAGCAACACCTTCTTCATCCTCATTGGATGAGAAACAATTGGATTTTAACACTGGCCATGGCCACTCCCTCTGGGACACATTATTAAGTTAATGTATAATCAGCCAGAGGATGCTAATAGTACCAACCCTGCTGGTATATCTGTAAATGTAACACGTGGCCCTATCCTGTTAATAGAATCTAGCACTGTTGCTAATGTCTCAAGGCACACTGGGTGCCCAGCATAATGGCAGGTTTGCAGAGCAAAGTGGTGGTATTGTATTCAGGAACACAGGGGGAAAAAAAATGGCATTTTAGGCAATGGCCTCCATTTAGGAAATGGTTTCATTCCATATCCTTATAACAATTGTTTATAGGAGAGAAATACAGAAATAGAAAGCCCATAGAAACCTTGATTACACAATGGCAAACAGCAGTGAAGGTCCATAAACACTTTAAACACAGGGTAAGTGGCAAGAGAGGCTGCACTCTCTTGAGCACAAGTGTGCTCAAGATAAGTTGGAGAGTGGAAATAATAATACATTTGTATTAATATCAGGATCTGATCCAAAACCACAGAAACTGTATGTGAGGCTGAGGAAAGATTGTGACCCGCTATTATGGTGGATTATGAAGTGCTAGCTCAATGATCCACTTTATATCATTTACCTGTGTGTCAAAGACTGATGGAAAGATGTGAAGTCTGAATTTCAGGGCAGTAAACACTGTAACTCCACAAAAAGCTCTTGTTAAAATGCCAAAATGCATGGCCACACAATTACAAGGACAAAAGAAGTTTTCAGTCATAGGCCTTGACACTTTTTTTTGTTATTCCCCTAGAAAGGAGGGCTCGTATAATTTTGCTTTTATATTTTTAAGGAAAAGATGAAGTCACATATATTACTCAAGTTTCACATGAAGTACTCAAGTTTCAAAATGGTCCTGCAGTTTGCCAAGCACACATCACCTGAATGTATGAAAAATTAATTGATTAGTGAAGGAAATTGTAATATCAGGTAGTAGTAAAATATCACAGATGTTGTAGTAAATACTACTTGGTTTTGTTCAAAATCTGTGCATTTTGGTTAACTAAGAAAGTTTATATGTCATTCATGTATAAATGCAAAATGTTACATGTTAGGCTAACAAGGAACAAGAGATAGAGCATTCTTAACTCCTATGACTGCTAAAGGGGCTTAGGGTACAATTTAAATGAGGAACAAAAACCTTTACAATATTTGAAATCTACTAACAGCTCAAATATCACTCAAAATTTATCTTTTGTATTCAAGAGAAGGAACAGAGTAAGATTTTTATATAGTGAATTGTTTAAAACTCCTTTTTCCAAAGTATATATCATGAAAAAGATCAATTTTCTAGACCTTTTTTTCAGTATAAGAGGCCTTAGATCACTTTTTATCACTAGACATTGATATCAGAAGATGTATTGTGCAGCAGTCAGTTATTGAAAACAACAATTTGGCTTTTTATAAAGCAATTGAAGCTGCAGTTATCTGAATGGCTGCTTGACAGGAACTGCTTGCAAACTACCTTGGTTTCTGCTTCCTCAGAAATGTTTCCTGTGGAGTCTCAACCCAAATGTTATCTAAGTGGTAAAATTAGACAGGAATATTTTCAGAATTGTATTATTAGTGTAACTGTAGAGTTTAAAAATTATTAATAGCACCTGTATTTTAGTATTTGATGTTACTAAGTGTTTTAAAAATAGCACAGGACAAAAGCCAGATAAAATGAAACAGGTTAGTGATAATATTGGAGAATTAGAATGAAGGTTAAACTTAAACTGATGTTTTACTTCTGTATTTTTATTGAATCGATAATTTTTTTCAAAGGCTCTGTAAACTGCTGAATTGCAAAAATGCAAAGATAGGAGTAAGAACTTTAGGCTGCCTGTTTGGAGATGACCCTACATTTAACAAACTGTAACCAGCAACCTGTAAACTCCAGTCTCTTAGGTTGATCCCAGCCTGGCATTTATGATTTGTTTTCTAGTGCCTTTCACACTTGTTTCTTTAAGGGAACAACGGTAGTACCAGGGTGGTATTTGGTATTTTGCTGTTGTGGTGTTTTTTTTTGTCTGAAGACATTTGAAATAACACCATAGTGATATGACATTAGGGCATTCCTATTGCTAAGAAATAAATGAAGCTGGGAATTACATGGGGAGAGGGAAGCCAGCATTTCCTATCATCAGCATGTAAAAGGGTTTTCAAATGTTCTTATGCTCATCCATAATAACATTCTCTTTGAAAGGATGCAAAAACCTCAGCCTCAGCATACAGTCATAAATCAAAACAACAGCCAGATGCAAAGAGAGGGTTTATCCCTATTCATCTACCAGCTCAGACTGCTGTAGTTTTTGAAGGCAGAAAATAATCCTCAATTACAAGATAATTTTCCATCTATAGTTTTCTATAACAGACACAAAGGAGAATTCCTAAGATGCACCCATCATTCTCCACAACATTATACAAATAAATAAATAAATAAATAAAAATCTGTCAATGCAAAGACCACTACTGATTTTAACAGCCAATCCAGTACCATGTACAGAATGTTTACTGCATGGCTTTTCACCCCCTTTAAAAGAAAGTCCTGATGCAATTTTAACAACACTTGCATAATCACTACAGCTTCATGTTGTCTTGTTAATCAATAGAAGGAAATGCCAGCCCAAGCTGGCACATCAGGTTTAGGAACACTTTGCTTCTTCAGTGGTTTTAAGACTCACAGTCTATATGCATTAAGTTTTTTCTGCTCTACAAGGCAGCACTTCCAAGAACAGGGTTTGTACTGTAAGAAAAATTGGCATTTTTTTTTTTCCAAAAATATGATTTCTAATTATTGTGGAAGGTTATAGCAGCTGATAGCTTAAATAGTTTATGTCTAATACATTTTCTTTAATACTACCTAATAGAAATATTCAAGGTGTTCTATCCCGTATAAAATACCACTTCAGCATATTAAAGGAGACAGATGGATTTAAGGGCATTGAATGCCTATTGAGACATGTCTATTTAAAATGTCTCCTTAAGATCACCTTCATTAAAAACATAATTATTTAAAACAAGTTTTATTTTCATTAACCTTTTCTTTTAACTCTTTTTAGTGTTTACTTTTTATTTTACTTGTGTTATTAAGTGCTATGCAAGTTTGTTATTATGTGCTATGCATGTGCTATTAATTAATCCATATAAATATTCTTGCAGTTGTAGGAATTATCCATTCATCTACAGAGGAAGGGAGAAACTGAAAATTCTGTCAGATTTAAATGATTATTTTTTAATGTAGATTCCTTTTTCTGATAAAATTGTTTATCTTGTTATATAAAATTAAATAAAATAAAACTATTTTTTAACTGTGATAAGCATAACAGAAGTTATATCTTTAAGAAACACCCTGGAATATCTCTCTACTTGCTCTGTAAGTCTTTGTATGCCAGGAGGCCACAGGTCTGAAGAAAAGAAGGGAAACATTTACCCTCATTATGGGGGTTACATCACACACACAGTTCTCTTCCAGACTTAAAATACCCATTCAAATGCATTCTGGTTGCAGGTTTTCCCGCACCCATTCTTTCCCAAAACAACCAGTATTAATACTAATAATCTGTGTGTGTGTATGTGTGGCTATTTTTTTTGTTGTTGTTTGTTTGTTTGTTTGTTTGTTTTTAATGTGCATAACCTTTGAATTCATGATCACCTCACTGACAAAGGTGAAAATTTGGCTGTAGGTTTAGGTGGGCACAGGCACCACCACAGGACAAGTATGTTGCTAGCTGCTTCCAGCTCTGGTGCTATTCAGCAGTTTCCATTTGAATGGCTGTGGGTCTTCATGCTTGGCCATTCAAACTGTCATAAGATCATTTAAATGAATGGTCTCTGGGGTTGCTGTCTGGACTAATACATAATCTCAATTCTCACATGCACTGTAAACTAGCAAGGTACTAGTAGCTTGGCTCTGAAAATCTTCATTCAGAAAGCAGAAAGCATTTGATGAACTTGAGATACTCCCACCTCCTCTGTGGTCTTGAGCCCTCACGCTGTGTGTGTACACAGTGCAGGTTTTTATGCCAGATGATGATAAAGATTTTCAATATACTCCTGTCTTAATAGATCTGCAAGTCTTACATCAGTGGTAGAAGTATAAAGTCCAGTGTAACATTATGGTAAAGTCCATTATTTAACCTTCGGATTTCATATACTGCAACCACTTGAGCTTTACCCTTGTAGTCTATGAAGTAATAACAGTCATTTCAGTGAAATTGCAGCCTT
This sequence comes from Oxyura jamaicensis, assembly GCF_011077185.1. Classification (NCBI taxonomy): domain Eukaryota; kingdom Metazoa; phylum Chordata; class Aves; order Anseriformes; family Anatidae; genus Oxyura; species Oxyura jamaicensis. Next base: position 147,932,549 of record NC_048893.1, on the reverse strand, counting down.
GCAGAGCTCTGCTACATACACAGCCTTCCTCACTGTAACACGAGATTTACAAGGCAATATGTAGTACCTCAAACATTTTAAAACCTGATGTGAATATTTGAAGGAGCAAAGCACTTTAGAGTAGTTAACAGTAGTGGATGGATAACAAAAATAAGTCATGATAGTACTATTTTTCTCTAAAGGTGAGAGAAAAACAGATGTTTTCTCCTTTTTCTTGGTGCTCAAATAGATATTCTTTTTCAATACATTCTTTAACAGAATTTGATGTATTTCCATTAAAAATTTCCATTGTTCCTGCCTCTCCCTGCAAAAGACAGCAGCCACAGCTCCCTTACTCCCAGCCTGCTGGCAGCTAAACACATTGGGTTTCTCATGTGCTTGTAGGTCCCCAGGTATGTGCAGACTGCCCAGAACAGAAACAGCAGCCTGGGCTGGTGGCACAGGCTGTATGCTATGCTTTTATGCCTGTTCCTTTTCTTGGAGCCCTTAATATTTAATAGGAAAAAGAAAATCCTCACACTGGTCTGCCCAGGAGCCAAGGCCCAGCTGCCTAGTGGCTTCACCAACACACTCACCTTCTCTTACAGATGTTTTATCTAATCAAAGGTTTGTTGTCTTTATTCTGGAACATACTCTACATGTTAATACCTGCAAGCCATGTTTAAATCAGAAATGGTAGGAGATAATTTAAGAATGAAGAAATAACTGACCCAAATTTTCACACTCTCCCCAAGGAAAATGTGTTTTGTTCCCTTGAGGATCATTGTTTTGCCTAGGGAAGCAAAGCTCCTGAAGTCTGTGTTCTGTATTCCACACGTCTAATGTGAAGTAAGAGTAACTTGATGTGAAGGACATCTTGAAATATTCTGCCTTTGTGAATATGAATGTAGGGATCTGCAGTAACTGTGAATGAACATTTACAACAAACTGTGAGCCTCCTACTGATGCACTCAAACACAAAACAGGAGGCGAGAGAGAGAAGGAAAAGAGATGAATTTGTTTTCCTAGCAAACAGCTGTCTTCTTTAACAGAAGAAACTAAAAAGAAAACAGTGTGTGAAGAGGCCAAAAGCTGCATTAATTACAGTATTTTTAGATGCTACAAGCACAATTTTGATAAACACTCTAAACTGTGAAAAAACTGTACTGTCACTGCAATTAAGTCTTTTTTCTTGGTGCAGCATCATCAATGCATGTGCCTGCTGAGAATATATTGTAGGCTGTGCAGTGCAGTTACCCTTTGATTAATGATTCAAGGCAATCACTAGGGACCAAACAAATTCCTGGGGGATGCCACAGCAAGCAGCACAATGTCATCATTTATTTTCTTCTCTTGACCTACATTAGAAAGAGTGATGATACATTCAGTGTTAAGGGCCAAATTTCAGCCATGGTTATACACAAGCAGCTCCCATGGAGGTAAAAACAATAAGCACATGGCTTAGGAGCAAAATTTAGTGTAGAAAGGTTACTGCTTGGCTCTAGGGGTGGGACTTATTTGATCATTTGGGGGATGTGGGGAAGTGTCAAATTAACTATTCTGTTAGTTTTAATGTCTAGGACTGCTCTAAAATGCACACACCAGGAAAAAAAATAAAAAATAATAAAAAAAAATCCCTCTAGGTAGAAAAAGCTAGATCTCATTTCTTAGCTGACTAATATTTCTGTTTAGCCAGAGCATGGCATTAGAGATGGTATTTTATCAGGATAGACTTAAAACTCAGCATGAAATAATCTTTTTGCTAGAGGCTCCTAAAACTAGTGACATCGGCCTGTCAGTTGGATTGTTTTTCTGCACTGACATTGAAGTCCTCTATTTCATGCCCATGGGCAGTGATCACATATTCTCATGAAGTATTCAGAGCAGAGCAAGTCAATGCAGCATATTTGGTTCTGTAGCCTTCAGAAATTAGAAAACACTAAAAGGTTCAAAATATCATAGCACACCATTCAAACAATACTGTTTACTCTTTGGGTAGCAAATCTGTTCTCTGCTTCCTGATCTGGTCCTCTGTATAGTATTTCTCCTTGCCCAAGGTCTGAGATATTATCTTCGATGTACGTCATTGTTTCAACCAAGGTTAACTGAAAGGCCAACATTAGCAATGCTGCCAACAGCCCTGTTTCTCTGACATAGTGAAATTTTCTACGGTGAGGGTGAAGCTCATCTGCACTAGAGACATCATTTTCTCCAGGGCTAAGTGTTTGAAGTGTATTTCCTGAATAACCAACGGACATCTATGTGCCAGAGTTATTTTCAGCTTTGACTCCTTTTACTAACTCAAAGCATCTCCACTTTTCTCATTTTTCCCATAGGGGAAGAATGCAAGAACAAATATGATCGATGCAAGTCACATTACTTTCTGCTCTTCAAAAAAACTGCTCAGACATTACAGTAAGAAACGATATAAAATGGAACAAAAGAATATAAACAATTATATATATGAGAGTGCAGTTAAGGAATATTTATGTTTGTAGAGAGAATTATGAGCTTATGTAGCTTCAGTGGGTTGTTAAACAGGAATATACAGATCAATGGAAAGTTAATATTTTTGCTAAGTAAAAGTATTATAAAAGTTTCTACATTATTTAAAAAAAAAAAAAAAAAAAAAAAGTACGGTAATTAAAATTCCTATGATGTACTTTATGAAATGTAGTCCACTGGGTCATATACACTGAAAAGTGACTTCAAATCTGTGAATTATCACCCATTAAATATTTCCTCTGAGTATGATCATAAAAAATATCCAGAACAAAACAGCACACTCTGTGCTTAAGAAGTCCACAAGGATCTTCTTCTAGCCTAGTATTAGAGAATTCAGGCAGTAATAGTGCAACTCCAACAAATGTCTACTAAATTTTAAATTGACCAAAAACAAATGAAGATATTCATTACTGGGGCATTCAACAAGAATTTGTATTTTTATTTTCTACTGCATAAAAAAAAATATACTAAGTATATTTGCAGGTAGTTGACCAGCTGGCACAGGCTGTGATACCTTACCTCACCTTTAAACTGGAAATTATTTAGTTTCTACACCTTTACAACTGGAATGGCACACTAAGTTTTCTGTCTCATAGATATAATCTCAGATTCTTCACTTATTTTTTATGAAATAGTAAACTTTACATGTTATGAAAGTTACAAGTTATTTCTACTTAAATAAAACAAGTGGACTATATCTCTTAAATTAATAACATATGACTTCTGAATTATTTAAGGGGAGTTACTTTTTTAAATATTATTATTTTTATTTTCCCCTGAGCTTTGCATGTAAATAATCTGCTTAGGCTATAAAAACACATCTTTTATCCTTTCTTCCCCATCCTTGTGTGTAATCTTTCTATATAATCTATATAATCTTTCTTTATATAATAACGGATACATTTTCCCTGAAGAGTAAAGCTTTAAGCCCTCAAAATATGGTTTTCAAAATCCTTCAGGTGCCTGGAACTGTGCTTCTATGCTTAAGAAGAACTGAGAGAGTTGAGGAGTAAGGTTACTTTATTAGCAGACACTCTCCATTCCAAGGATTTCTCTCTTACCCAATAACTATTTAATATAAAAATAGGTCCTTGGATCAAGCACCAGAACCACTGTATCCTATTTCTACTCCCCTCCCCTTGTATGCCCTAACAGCCAAAGGGTTCTGTCCTCAACACCTAAAAGAGAGCAATTGGACCAGTTTCAATTGAAGGAAAAGGGTAACCCAATCAGTCTACACTACAAGTTTATATTTCTCTGATTATGTACTTCAAGGACTTAAATCCTTCATCACTTACACCTCAAACATGTATTTTGCTATTGGAAAAATAACTTAGAAGTAGCCAATATAACATTATACGTCTAAACATAAACTGGTTCACCTTATTCCAAAGAAAGAGGGATTAATTGTTCTTTAGACAGGCCCTTTCTCTTTCCTTCAATGATGCAGAAAGTCAGGGTGAATACAGGGAGCATGAACCCTGAACTCTGTTGCTGCTCCCTTTCTGCCTCATGACCTCATGTCTACACTCATACACTCCCAGCAGTCACCAGACTAGAGAAGCCCAGTTTTACAATAATCAAAACTGACAAACTACCTGATCAAGCACCTCACTATCCTTAGGGACTAAAATTCAAGGCCTGAAAAGGAAGAGCTTAAGACATTACTAATCACCCAGATAGAATAACAGCACTGGTTGCTATGCCATGAGAGATTACAGGCAGGAAGGACAGGAAACACAAGAACAGTAGGAGCCTTCAAATACCTTTTAAGACTGGAAAATGTCATACTGGAACATAACACAGAGATCATATGTTTACAAGGCCATCAATGAGTACTCCTTGAAGCAGCTGTGAAGGCAGTCCACAAAGTGGGAACACCCCTTTACCTTTGCCCTGACTATAACACATGGCTTTGCTAAAAACAGTACATGGGAATCTAAACTTTGTAGCTGCAGACATAAACTGAGTCAATATCTCTACAGGCACAACAAACACCAGAAAGATACACTGCAGTTTTCCTCTCTTTCAAGAGATAGAAATGCACAAGTATGAAGAAACTTGTTTAAAAAGGATCAAGTAAGATGGTTAAAAACTTACAGACAGTTTAATCCTTACAGAATTATTGAAGGGCCTGTACTTTGGAGCACTGTCATAGCGTATATTTTTAAAACCATTGTGACAGTTACTTTCATAGAACTACTATCTCAGTAGTAATCAGAAAATAAATCAAGTATTGATGAGATTGATGAGAAAATAATAGCAAACTATACAAAGAGCAAGTTCAAAGTTTGCAAGTCTGGGGGTCACCCACATCTTGAACACTGCACAGTTCTTATTCTGTCATATCAAAAAGGACATATCACAGAACTGGAAAAGATTCCAGAAGAAATAGTCAAGGCAGTCAAACGAAAGAACAGCTTCCAGAGAAGGAATCATGAATGCCATGGCAAAACAGATAGACAGTGAGTCTAGAGGCATCAAATGAATCTAGGAGAAGTTCATTCTCAAAGAAACAGCAAAGGCAGTTCTTTGTGCAATTCAAAGCAGACAAAAGGAACCTGCGGATAAGAAATGTTGTGAATGATAAAAGTTTACAAGAGCTCAAGGAAGGAATGGACAAGTGCTTGGAAGAAACATCTGTCAGGGGTTAGTAAGCTCACAGAAACATCAGGCTTTGTAAATCAACTGAGAGGAAAACATCTGGAAGCTAGGAAAGTATTCAGGGGAAGTATTGTATATGGTTGTCCCTGTTTGTGTTCTCCCCAAGCAGATGGTTATAGCCATTGATGGAAACAATACCAGATTAGATGAATCCTTGGGCTCCCATAGTACTGATGTTTCTAATGAGGAAAATCAAGAATATAACTTTTAGATAGCTAGAGTTAGACAAGATGGAAATCAAGTTGGAAATTTCTAATTGGTAGGAAAAACATCAGTGTGGCTATTTCAGGGAGGAAAAAGGTATGTGTTTCCTCTGGTAAATGCATCAGTGGTCACATCATCTCTTTTCGTACAACTAGACATACAAGAGATATTGTAGTTTGACTTGGAAAAATATTTTATCCAAAACAAAAAGCATAATTTTAGAATATATATATATATTCATAATATGCAAAACTAGAATATAAAGGAGTGCTCGTTGATATCAATCCTTAAACCACAACCTAAGCTACCATTTCAAGTTCTGATTAATATATTAGCCTTCTTCTTACTGATGAAGATAAAACAATTTCTATGATGCTTAAGATATAAGGATCCTTGAACCAAACTTTATGATTTTGATCTTTTCTTATCTATTTACTGATATGTTGTATAATCCAAAGCCTTGCTTCTACCTCCCTTTTTCCCCCCCTGCCCCCCCCCCCAAAAAAAAAAAAAAAAAGTTTTTTTTCTAGGATCCTTTGCCAAAATCTCTCATTCTCTAACTCACTATTTCTTTGGTTTTGATTAAAACCACATTTTCCGAACTTGTGGAATTAAAATTATTGGGGAAAAAGTTAAAAATAACAAAAATATTAAAGTCATTTGCATGACTTGTGCATGTGGAAATGAACTCTACAAATAAAGCATGACTTTTTTCTCATGTATTAACTTCTAACTCATATAATTAATTAGGGAGAAAAGGGAGAACATCTCCTGAAGCGTGACAAAATAATCGTTTGTCCATGAACAAGCTGAACACTTGCCTAGCACCCTGACTAGGAAATATTTTACTGCTGTCCTGAGCTTAGAAGAGGCTTTCAGCAAGCCAGGTGAAACTTGGTATGACAACCAGCTAGGCCTAGGGATGCTGTAATGAGTCTAAGTTTTACTTTTCCCTAGGAAAATAAATCCTGCATGCATTCAACTGTTGTATTTCTGATACATGTGGTGTTTTTATAGAGAAGGTAATGAGATATTTATAAATGGCATGATACATTGCCCTGTAAAATTGATGAGTAACCTGTGCATCATGATCCAAGAGAGTAAAGAAATTAATCAGTCACAAAGTATCTTTTGCTTCTGAATTTTAATTTTAGAGAAGCAGTGAAAACTGTAAACTATTAAGAAGGCAAAAGTTAACATTCTGCAATAACGTGTTTTCTGCATCTGGTTTGAAAAAAAAAAAAAAAAAAAAAAAAACTAATAGAAAGATTTAAACACTTATTGATTTGATTAAATAATACAGGTGAATAACACCATCAGTGGTGCTGTTGATCCACCAGACAACAGGAAAAAAAGGTAAGAAAACATCTATAAAAAGAATATTTGGAAGGTTTTGACAGGGGGAAGAACTATCCAAAAATATGAATTTATACAGCCTTGGGCAGGCAGACTTTTGTAATGAATTATACAGGTTATTATATGAATGTAATTTTGATTGTAATGAATTATACAGGTTACAGGATTATCTTTCACAAGTGGCTTTCAATCACTTATGAGGAACATTTCAAGAGCTGGAATAGAGGGATGACTGGACAGAGTATTCTTCTACTGTTACAAAATAACAGACAGAAACTTAGAACAGGGCTTTGGACCTTAGGATTAATTTTCATTTGGGCTTCTCCAGAAGCCACATAAATATTACCTGTTTGCCTGGAGATGGTTCTAATTCAGCCTTAGATAAGATGTACTAAGAGTTTTTACAGAACCCTGCAAAGTTCAGAAATGTTAACATCAGATAATCACTCCACACTGGTGTAATGCCTACTTTAAACAAACCTACGGTTTCGTCTAAAAATACTTTTGGAATCATGAGCAGGAGTCATGATACTGAAGAGATTATTCTTAAATTCATTGATTCCATTGCGTTTTGGATTGGAATGTAATCCTTAAACTTTATGAATAATATCACAGATTAAGGAATTAATTCTATCAAGTAAGACTTTGTTGAGAAGAAAGAAGAACACAGTAAAAGTAATCCAAAACACATTCTTCTGAAAACACTGATTTCATGGTTTGTTCTTTTATTTCCCCTAGAAAGATACTTGTTTTTTAAATTTAGTATCAGCCTTCCATCACCTTAAATTCATTTTTTCTTTCAGACTTCATCTAAAAGACAATTGAAGATCTAAGAAAATCTTCTCTTAAAAGACTTTTAGAATTTATTTTTTTCCAAAAGGAAATCATGGCTTGACCAAGTTATTTCAACTAGAACAATAAGAATCTTACAATGCTGTAAACATTGGAAAAGGGTTTAAAATGACTTGGATGTAAGCATCAGATCTATACAAGAGAAATAAATGACAAAACGTTGAGCAAATCACTATCTCTCCAAAAGGCACGATGCTCATCTGGTTAATGATACACTCTTGAATCTCTTTGAAAAAGTTAATATTTTCCTCTTCATCTCTGAACTGATGAAAAAAGACACAGAAGAACCCAAATTCCTTCGAGCCCTACAGATCTCCATTGAGAAAAAGAATGAATTTTAGAGTTAAATTCAAAGACACCCAACCACATACTGAAAATACAGTGCTCATTCAGTTGCAAGAATACACATATACTCCACTGTACATTCATTCTAACATTCAATGTGGAAAAATTCAATAGCCCTAGAAGATGTAAAAGGAAATGTTAATGACTTTTTTTAAAAAAAAAAAAAAATGTCCCTTTTTCCATTTTAAGACATAGAATTGCTGATCAATTTATTCCTTTCTTTCTGACTTTATGTTAGAAAGGGATAAGCAACAAAAATATGGTTAATTCTAAAGTAATTCTCAATCACAAATCAAGTACTGGAAAGCAAAAATTAAATTGTGATGAAAACACAAGAAAGAAGTTAAAGCCTGTGCATTTTAACTGTAAGATGCAAAAAAATAAAGCAAGTCAGCTGGCTAGCAAGAAGAGGTAATGATCTCTGCTGCTGCTCTCCAGAAACAGATCAAAAAACAGAGTTTCTTGATTTTTAGAACCCTTTTTTCTTACCTTAAAGTAAATTACAAATTAATTAATATTATGAAGGGCAAGGCTTTTATGGGAATTACAAAGATTATATGCTGAAAAACTAAAATAGCAAATCTCAGTGCCTTTCTGAACTTTCTATTATAGGTTCCCTCTAATTTGCAACAACTATTGCAATAAATAAAGAATACATTTCTTTTATTCTAAACTGACTTCTCTACTTTCATGTTTTTGTGCAGTTCAGCAACTATTCGGAGCATTCCACTCAGTCCCAACCTGTCCTTATATCCCTCTTATTCATTTTCTTATTTGATTTTTTCCAATTAACTCCTATCCTCTCTAATATGACTTCTACACTTTCCATGTGATGTTATCAAACCATTATTTTAGAAATAATACAAGATACTTATTAAAGTGGCTCTTTTTCATAGTTAATAATTTAGCATTGACTATGCAAATGTGATGTCTGAAGATGTCATTATAGTAATTTTTCTCAGGAGGTCTGGAGTTTCTCAAACTTACCTTTACCTCTGATTCTTCATTGGCAAAAGGTTATGATTCCCTCCATCAACAAGTTCAAAAATTAGTCCTCACTCTCAGAATTGTCTTTTAATGAACCTCTCTGCTGGCTTTATTGATAGATTTGAAGATAGATGTATTCAAGTACTCTTTTTCAGAGAGGAAATGACTATGAAATTTCCTGTGAAATGTGAATACCACTATGGGCAAAGCAAGAGAAACAAAAAAAAAAAACAAAAAAAAAAGTCAAGAATAAAACTTCACTTTCAACCAACATCATTTTCTCCTCTTTCTTCTGACATTTTCAAAAGAAAGATAAAGATTTTTAGTTTCAGTGAGGTGTACAATGACAAACCCAAGCTAGTCGTCCTAGTAGTTTCCTTTGGGGAAAGCCTCTATTTGAGAGAAGTGAGTCATTAGTTTCTGTGCTTTCCAAATGATGAAATAGATGCCTTCATTGCACTTCCTCAAGCACCGTACTCTAGTTGCCTTATATAGCAATAAAGATGTCAGCAATAGCAGTTGTTTTTTTTGCTTAGGGATTGGATTTCTCTCCAAGACCCTCTCTCCCTCTAAAAATGGAGATGAGGTTTCATAGAGAAAACATAAAAACATGAGTAGACTTATTTCTATAAAATACAGCTGATTTGTATATTCCTGGGAGTACTAAAATGGGCTAACAAAGACAGGATACTATAAGCAGAACCAGTTCTACTCCGTGTAACAACTGAAAGCAGCTATGCTCATTCTTGAAGCCAGAGATTTGCTAAAACCACAATACTTGTACCTGGGCATGCTGTCAACATTTGTTCCCTACAAAAACCAGTACTGACAGGAGGAAGAAACTGATAGATTTAGCTTCTCAAAGTAAGAAGTTGCATGGTGGAGCCTGAGGGAGTGCAGTGACTAGGAAAGCTGAGTTTGGATCCCAGCCCTGCAAATATGCAAATAGTTCCAAATCTCACCGAAGCCAGTGAGATAGAGTCCAGATTTAGGAGACCTCTGTGAGGATCAATAAATGGCAACCTAATCATAGAATCATAGAATTATAGAATTACAGAGTCATTTAGGTTGGAAAAGACCTCTAAGATAATGAAAAGAAAGGAGAGCAACAGAGTATATGCGACCAAGATAGATCTCACAGAAATCTAAAATAAATAAATAAATAAATAAATAAAAATAAATCTTAAAATGAATTTCAAGGAAAAAAATAAAAAAGAGGCAAAATCTTCCCCTCACACACAGCTGTTTTGTCCCATAATTTTATAAATTTGGAGTCTATTTGAACCTAATCCATCCAAAAAAAATCATAACTGTGCAGTGCTCAGATACAAAACTCTCGAGAACATTAATAGCTCTATGGATGAATTTACAGGCACATTCAAAGGCTGGAATGCAGCTGGCAAAGAAGTTGTCAGTGAATATGTAGACATTTCATCCTCCTGCTTTCCTTCAAATAGCTACTTTCAATTGAGAAATCCTACTGTTGCCCTCCACTGTTTACACATGGCTCTTCAAACATTCACCACTAAACGCTGCTCAGTAATTACTCTTACTGCACTGATCGAGGACTCTACCAGAATTCAACACAACCTATAGCTACCAGTTCTTGTGGAATAACACCCAAGCCCTTTTTAGCACTGCAGGTTCTTCACTGACTTCATGTTCATCAAGAATGGTGACTGCCCACAACTAGCCTACCTGGACTTTTTCCCGGTAGATGTCTCCCCTACTCTAATCCCATATCAATGGCAAGCTTCCCAGGCTACTCCTGGGATATCATCCTTGTCTAAGTACTCAGGACTCTGACCAAGTTGCCTTCAGGTCAGGCGGCTCCTCTCATTTTTCTCTTTGAACCTTTTTCACAGACTGCATTTCTGTTTGCTATGGAAAAAAATAAAATAAAATAAAATAAAAATAATAATAAAAAAAAGTCTTTGAAACACTTTCATGCCCTGAATAGAGAATACCCAAATAAGGTTCCTAATGTGTTTTTTGCAATGCTTGCACTGAGGCTCTACTTCAAATGTGAGAACAGGATGCCTTGAAAGAACAGCTCCACATCTCAAGCCCAAGTGTGGAGTCTGCCACCATAAATGTTGTGATTAAAATAGAAGGCATTATTGAGCTCAGACAAAAAAAAAAAAAAAAAAAAAAAGGCCAAGAAGTACACCTTACTAAGCTCATAAAGACTCTGCAAAATGGATCAGCAGGGTTAAATTTGCAGTACAAATGTTAAAAAACAATGCTCCAGCGCTAATAACAATATGTTTCTCAACATTTCTAAAATGTTTTCTTCCAAAGTGTTCATATGAAGATGAATTCTCAGTATGGACTAATACTTTCCGAAACCTCAATGAAAGGCTTTTTAAACAGGCAAAACACTGACATAGATTTTGATGTTGTCCTTATAGTTACAGCTTAATTATGTTTTCAGATGAACACAAAACATTTTAATTAGGAATCATTTCATGAATACAAACTTTTATTTCATGAATACAAACACTAAGCTCTTAACTCAGGATTTTCTCAATTTGGAGCACCAATGAACTTTCCCCTATGCCCTATTTCCACTGTCATTTCTATAGCACTTTGTATGAATTCTCCCTACAGATTTTTCAGTTAAGATATAATGTATTATATCAATTAAAAAGAGATTTAAAAAACAGAATTCTACAGAAAGGAATAAACTTTTAAAGCTAGCCATGAAAACAGTAGCTTCACTGTCAATTGTGTTAGCTGAGAGTAACCTCTGTTGCCATAAATGTGAGATATCAGATCATATAATTTGATATATCAAAATACACCACCTGCTTCATCTGCTTGCCTTCATTAATAGGGCAGTTTCTTTACATAATGAAGTATTTGTGGGATTTTTTTCCTTAATTCATCAACTATACCCATGAATAGTTGTTTACTGACTATAAAGTAACATCTTAATGTTTAATCTGAATTCTCAGTTTCCGTTCATGATAAGGGCTTGCTGTTATGACAGTTTTCAGATTACTGAGTGTAAAGCTCAGGACACATTTGTCTAGAATTGCTGAAAGAATAAATAATATGTATATGTCTAGTTCTTTAAGAAACTCTTACTAAATTTGTCTAAATATAAAGTGATATTTTGCATGGCCAAGCTATTTTTAATTTTGATTCTTTCATATGAGTTCTATATAACTACCTCCTAAATTACTCACCTCAACATATTGGCCAACTTGAAACAAAACACTGGCTAGAAACAAATGAATTCTTATTTGTGAAACGGAAACAAATTAATTCTTATTACTGAATCAGAATGCATACAGTACTATTAGGTGAGGGCCAGTGAAAATGACAGGCCAATATTTTTTGACCCACATCATACTCCTGAATCCAGGAAATAAAGCCCAGGCTCAACTCTTATCAGTGCTCCTTGGGCTCTGCCAGAGCCATGAGGGTAATCACACAGCAGTGCTGCAGTGTCAGCATGCTGTCATGGGGGCCTTGCCACTGGAAAGCAGAGCCCTTGTCTGTCCAGGGGTAATATCTAGAACAGGCTTGGCAAAGCACAATTGAAGGGCTAATAATCTCTGCCATAGAGAGCATGCCCTCTGACAGTTTATGTAGCATTGAAATTCATAAGCAAGGCTCTTCAGACCATGCCAAACCCCTGAAATAGCCATAAAACTCTGCATAGTCTGTATCCTCTGCTAGTGAAACTGAGAAAAGTCAGGGCTTTAAAAGAAAAGCTACAGATAAGAGGTAGCACAGGAAAACAAATGCAAATGCTTGAATTATAATTATTATTCTTTCTCTCCTTTTTTTTTTTTTTTTCTTGGAAGATGTTCCCTACCATGTGATGAAGGAAATGGCATGATGAAATACTGAAAAGACCATCAGCTCTGGGTTTTGTTACTCTACCTTATTTATCCCACCCAGAATCCATGAAGCTGGAAGCACACTATATAATTTCTCTCTTTGCTCTTTTCTTCCCCTAGTCTCACAGGCTTCCAAATGGTGAATTGGCTGTACAAGAGAAAATAATCAGATAAAAAAATGTAAAATAGTTCAATGTGTTTTGTTTTGTTTTGTTTTGTTTTTCATAAGGGTATTCTTTTTCTTGGTATTTGTAATTTTTCTTATGATGTTTGGTTCAATCTGTTATCTAGTGAATGGAGGAAATCACAGAAAGATATGTCCTAATGCACCAAGGAAAATGTCTTTACGTGTCTTTATTACAACATTTGGGTGTTTTGGTTACAAAGAACAATAACTACCTCCAAAAACATTGTTGCATATGGACACCGTGGGTACGTAGTTTTTAAAAGGGTACACACTAACTCATTCCCCAAACACCTTTGCTGGTTGCTCACTTCCCATCCTCTCTTTGTTCAGGTTCATTGAATCACAGCTTTTTTGCCTGCCTGTGCTTCACCCACGCATTATCAGGAATGAATCATATAGCCATAGCTTCTCCTCTACCCCCAGCCAGAGTCTCCAAACAGAATCAGCAGCCCACAAGACAGCTCCAGATTTCAGTCATGCAAGCAATTCTCCCACCCCGATTGATGTGGGCAACCACCCATGCAGTTTACACAGTTCAGATGCTAGCTGGGTATCACAGAGCAGCAAGGCTGCAACATTGGAGCATTTCTTTCCACAATCCCTTTCTTCACCTGGGAAATACCCCCACTACTACACTTCCATCCAGGAAGATGGCTCTAAGTCAAAGTTTCTAACCCCTATCATAGTAGCACCACCCATATGCATTCAATTCTCTCTCCACACTGTTCACCCATACAGGGTGACTTGGATTCCCAGCTGATAAATGTTTCACAAAGTAGGCTGTGATTTTTTTTTTTTTTTGGAAACTTGTGAAAGTGGCTTACAAACTTGTCCTATATTTTAAAAAAGAAAAAGATGTTCTACTCATATAGAAATTACTGATTGGTGTAGTCTTGAAGTTGCGGACCGGAGTCAAGCTTTTCTACTGATGATAAAATATATACATTTGCACTAACAGTTTGTTGTTGTTGTTGTTGTTGTTTTTGACTTTTTTTGCTCTTTTTACTTTATGTATATCTTTAAAAAGAAGGAGGCTTTATTGTCCAGAACTTTGTTTCCAGAATCTATTCTTTTCTATAATGTAGTGTCAAATAAAGTAATAGATAAAACTAGGACAGGGACTGGGAAGCAGAAAAAAATGGGAAAAGGAGGAAATGAAGAAAAAAAAAAAAAAAAAAAAAAAAAAAAGCTCATCAGCTCCTTGAAGTATTTATGTTCAAATCATGTCAATACTGAGGAGCGAAGCAGGCACAAGAGCTGTTCTTAGATCAGAGCTTGGAGAGACATTAGTTCCAACTAGCTTTAAAGTTTTAGGTGCCTCATTATGAACATGTGATTTGGGAAGATCATTTTCTTGAGCTTCTTATAGAATCAAAGACAATACAGAACTTCTCTAGATTCAAAGTATATCTTAGGTGTATAACTCAGTGGTACGGATGTCCCAAATGAGATATCTACATCCTTGAACTTAAAAACACAATTTCAGAGGAATGGACACAAGAATTTGATGATACAGCTAGACAATATAAGCATCACTGTGTTACTGGTTATAGCAGTATGTGTTATTCAGATTGCATTCTCAAAAGCTATTTAAAGATTCATAATGCTTCCCAACATTGCAATATTAATAGATTGATCCAAAAATAAAAAGATTTAATACCTTTGATGGAAGAAGTACAAATTGTGACAGATGAACAAAGGAATGTCAATAAATGTTTAAAAGAATAAGAAATAAACTGTAATTTAATTTAGATTAATTTATGTGTTTTGGGGAGTAAGAAGTGATGTGGAAGAAGACTGTTGGGGAGCAAAACAGTGGAAACAAGTGGACTCATAAGGTGAACAATCTTCACCGCTATTCTCTTCTTCCTCTGGAGTCACAGGCTCATTAGAAGAGTAAAGTGAACTTTCCTACTTTTGGAAAGTTGTCCCAATAAGACCAGCAGAAAGGCAATTAAAGATTTTACTGCCACACTCATCATCTCTGGCAAAATCTTGAGCAAGTCTTGGGCTACGTCTTTTTTCTACTGCTCCCTATTTTTCTCCTCTGAGAATGTCACTTGGACATGCAAGGCCATCTTTTTGACAAGACAACATTTTTTGTGAACTTGTGAGAAATAAGGTAACTCAAAAAAATTCCCAACAGTCCAATCCTGATACAGGTTTGCTGTATCACAGAGCAGCTGATGAGGCCATGTGTTCTGCCTACATTTTTCCAGCACCTGAGACAAGAATGGCTTTTTCTATTTTTACTACTTTTTTTCCAGTACATTTTGTTATAAGAAAAAAAACTTAAAGCAGCAGCCCATATCAACTAACTTTTTCTCTTGAACCCCTTCTCTAATACCTAAGAGAATAGTCATTAAACTGTTCTAAATACAGTAAAAGGCAGTCAAGCATGATTTTCTTCTGTTAAAAACAAAAACAAACTCATGCACTTCCTAGGCAAAAAAAAAAAAAAAAAAAAAAGTAAGACAAAAATGAATAAATACTGCAAAATTCAAAGCCTCGATTTGCGTTTAATTGCTTGCCATTGCTTGGCATTACCTGTTCTCATCTCTCATCCATCCTGCCCAGCCTTTGATAAAGGCTGCTAACATAAGGTTAGCAGCACCCACAGCACCCACTGGCATCTACTTTAGCATGTAGCCTGCTGCAATAGGAATGGATCTGTGCAGCAAAGCAGCTGCTGTTAGAGGCCTGGCATCCACTGAAATGCTGATATACATGCACACCTAGTTACTTAAAACTGCAAATGATCTCTGAATTCATCATCCATAGTGAGAGAGATACATTAAACTTCTTTCACTAGGTTTATTAATAGAAACATAATGTAACTCTGCTTTTTCTTCTACACAAAAAAGAGAGAAAGAGAGAGAGAGAGAGAGAAAGAGAGAAAGAGAGAAAGAGAGAGAGAAAGAAAGAGAGAAAGAGGGAAAGAAGGGAGGAAGGAAGGAAGGGAGGAAGGAAGGGAGGAAGGAAGGGAGGAAGGAAGGGAGGAAGGAAGGGAGGAAGGAAGGGAGGAAGGGAGGAAAGAAGGAAGGAAGGAAGGAAGGAAGGAAGGAAGGAAGGAAGGAAGGAAGGAAGGAAGGAAGGAAGGAAGGGAGGAAGGAAGGGAGGGAGGGAGGGAGGGAGGGAGGGAGGGAGGGAGGAAAATACAATATTGGTAATATTATAGTAACATCAAACAAACACTATACAGATTTCAGAATTACCCATTGTAGCAGGTGAAGTACTTGGGTAGTAGAGTATCATTTGTGAACTGTAATGTTTCCTTTCACTGCAATAAACTCAGAAGACACTCTTCTAATACTTATATTTTATAAAGGTAGTTTAGCTTATTAAAAGTTCATGTATTTATTATTTTGTTGTGGTGGAGACTGGGTTGGAATATCACTCTAACTTCTTTGAGATAGTTTACTTCTAAATTTGCTGGATAAATACCTTATATTAAGTTCTGCTTAAATACATTAAAAACATTCACACATTGCAAGAAATCACACCCATTAATACAGAAAATCACATCCATTAATATATACAGAAAATAGTTGAAGAATTCTAATTAAGGTTCCTGTGCTGAATGGCACTTGGTAAAAGGAAAAAACAGCTACGGTGGCCAGCATGCTCCTCCAGACATGACATACTCTGCTTATCTTGGATTTGTGACCAACCTACAAGGATAAACGTATGATCAACACAAAACACTTACATAAAACTAACATTCCAAATATTAAATAAGAATGTGCTATAGTTACAGTTAACTAGTGGTCAAAAGTTATAATATTGAAAAAGAAAATTTATCTATGAAATGTTAATTCAGTGTTCTCAGTATAGGTAAAATGCATCAGTCATTAATTATACTTTCATTTCCACACATGACAATCCCTTCTCACTCTTAGCAGAATGATGACAGAAAAAAGTTGTGCTCAGCCATTTCAGATCTAAGATGAGTCACATTCAGCTAACAATCATCAAAAACTTGTAGAATATATATAAATTTAAATTCTTCAGAATCACATAACTTTTTTTTCCACTCAACATATTTCATTAAAAAAAAAAAAAAGGCCACTAATCAGTCAAAGACATTCCGAGACAGATGGACAGCACTGATAGTTTCAGTCCAACATTCACATTTGGCAAAGTTGCAAAACCTCTCAAAGTACAATCTTCCAATGAAAATAAACAAACAATCACACAACAACAAAAAACACTCCCTGAAAAGACATTAACCATGCAAAAAAACAAGCCAAACTAAGCCCCATACCCTTCCCAGTTTCATTATTTAAAAAGGTATCATTTGCATGTTATAAGCCAACTTAACAGCTTAATAAATAAATAAATAAATAAAGTCAGATGTGCTTTGCCGTGCTCTATTTTCATTTAAATAATCTTCTGCAAGCGCCTTTCTGATTACATTATGAAGAAATATTCTACCAGAAACTTTTCTCGTGCCAAGTGAGTATTCAAAATCTTAATGAATGCTGGGGGACTCTGGATGCCTCATGGTAGCCTCAGTGGAGGCTCCATTGACATGCAGAAGCACACTGTACAGAAGTACAGAAACCTCCTCAGTCCAGTCCAGGTCTGACTCTAGAAGATAGGGTTGTTTAATCTTGTGCAGCTTAAATGTATCTTTTCACCTCTGAAGGAAGAGCGACTGGCTTGCATTGCTAGCTTCTCTGCCAAAGTTGAGGTGTGCTACATGATCAATCATAACAGAGGAAGTGAAGAAAATAATATAATAAAAACACTTTACTGTGTATAATGAGTGGTTTATTCATACAATTATGGAAAACATTTTGAAACAGGTAAGATTAAGCACCACAGGAAGCTGCTGCGGTACATTATTTATCAATATGATCTGTGCAAGTATTTGCCCCCCTTTTCTTGTAAATAATTTTCCCTATGCAGGGTTTTACCAGGCACTAATTGGCAGCACTGTAGGTAATCATACATTTTCCCTTGCCTTCAAAAGTCAAAGACTGAAGAATAATGTTCTTAGGCTGATATTTTTATCCTAATTTATTATTATTATTATTATTATTCCTTAAGGAAAGGCTACAGCAATAATCGTTAAAATTTGAAATGGTATTTGTGGTCCTCTGTGACTAAGTTTGGATTTTATTCTTTTCTTTTTTTTTTCTTTTTTTCTTTTTTTTTTTTTTTTGTATAAACAAAGACATTCACAGCTTTTGTAAATATAACCAGAAATCTTTCTTTAATATTTAAGTGAATATATTTTGAATTTGATTTTACCATCACTTTAATATCACAGTAACTTTAGGCACTTTATTCTGTAACTTAATGGCCCTTGACTGTTAAATTACCAATGAACAGTTATTTGAAGTGTTATTCTGACCCAAAAAGTAAAACTCTTTTGTGATATATCTTCTGACAACATGCATTTAGAGATTCAAATGCGAAGTTGACGGACAGCTCTTGTGTCATCACATGTAGTAGCCAAGCTAACCATGTCTACTGAATGAAGGAAGCAAATTTTGAACTTTTCAGGCAGCCTGTCATGATGAACACCAGGCAGAGATGCTGCATATGTTATGATGGTAAAACTCTTCTGCAGTTTGCTAAAGTTTCTTTTTCCAGCAGACCTATGATCTGTTGCTTACAAAAAGGCTGGGAATCTGAGAAGCTCTCTCCAGATTAAGTGTTTTAGGAAGCAATCATCGGATACTTTCTGAAAACACAAGCATCCAGAATTATTTTGTTGCTTTGGTGGTATACTTCATTTCCAACAGCTCAAGGTTAGTCAAACTGTTCAGCTGTCTAAGGACTCATAAGAGGTTATATATAGTAGTTCTGCACTTAAGAATTCAATTTTTAGTAACTATGTCTGAAGGCAGTTGGAAAGAAGAGGGGAAAGTAGCAATTGCACGTAGAATGTTGTAGACTTAGGAGGGATGCCGACATCACTTCAAGCCATGACGCTATACTACAGGCTGGGTAGAGTTCACCTAGGAACAAAGAAGCAGGGTATTTGTAGGAAGTCCTATAGTGCCTCTACCCGGTGAAAATACAGTCTGAGTATGGTGCTGGGCCTTGAAGATGCAGAGCACAAATATATGTACTAGTTGTGTATGCTTCCAGACACGATGGATCATATTCTGGAGTTAAAACTAAGGACACGAAGGACTTGATCCTTACATTTTAAAATCAGCCTTCACAATTGTTCACAAAAATTCAAAATCTAAGAGAACAGATGCAATAGGATATAGGAAACTCACCACATCATTTTCAGTTTACTCACCCCAAAACACAATATCTAAAAAGACAAATTACAAATATAGAATACAGACCTGAATCTATTTTCTGTCCCTTCATTTGTATAGGAAAAGCTTTCTTTACGTGCTTGTCTGAACATAGCTATTTCACAGGATATCATTCTCCTCACTGTAGGCAGCCTTGTAACCCCCCAAAAATTTATTTTGATGACATATCCACAACAACTAAGGTACCAAAGAGCCCTTCTATTTAAAATTCTCCTACTTGGCTGGAGCAGCTGTCTTCATGAATCTGATAGCTTTTTGCTTACCAGGTGTATGCAAGGGCAGGGACAGGGACAGAGAAGGTACAGCAGACTTCTTTCTCAACTGCGACCAGCTGGTATTTATCCTGAACAATCTCCTGTCGTCCTTCAAAATACACGCAGCATGGTTGCAATTCAACAATAACAGCTTTGCCATTTTTTCCTTCTTTTTCCATGTCTTCTTACTCCCGGTCCAGAACGTAATATATCCATAATATGGTGAGGAATCTGCAGACTGGAGGTACACCTTTTTCTATTCAGACAATAACACAAATGTGTATGCTAATGCCAGCTGTGCCAAGGGTATTGAAAAGCCAATTCTGCCTTCTGTCCCCTGTCCAGAAGATAAGATACTTGAGCACATGTTAAGCAGAGCACAGTCCTATACCTGTAGAATGCTGCTGCACTTTAAAATTTCTGTACTTTGCATTGTTTGTAGCAAAACGTTCCCTTCAAGCATTAGCCATCTGGCAAGGTTTGCTTATCAAATCTTTCTGCGTGCCTCAAGGGAGAGCTGTGGGCAGATTAGGCCCTTGGTCTTTTTAGATTGTTTTTATTTTAATGGAAAGTAGAAAGTAGAAGAATATTCAACACGATACCTTAAATTTTCTACAAAATTGCCCTGTATTGTAGTAGCATGTACCTTTTTTCCACAAAGAACAGTCTGTGCTTTCAAAGCAATTAGATATATTTAGATTGGAAACACTAACCAGAAAGGAACCACACAGCCAGGGTAGGTATAATTATCATTCTAATATTCAGATCAACCCAAAATATCTTAAATTGTTCATCACATCATAGTCATTTATAAAAATCTGACACCTGAAAATAGGCTGCTGGCTTACTTAGGGAATATTTGTGTGACTAAACAACCATGTGCTTGAATTAAAGTTTCAAAATCAAGCCAATTGTTGGTAATTTATTCTATTTCACAGATTCTTATATTTGCAAAACATGGTGGCAATTTTTTTTTCCTTCACTCTTCAGAAGATATACATTTTGTCAGAAGAAAATAACGTCAAGCTCAAGGGAAGACAAAGCAACCCAGTTGTGGATTTATGATTTTGTTGTTCAGAAGGCTGCTAATTCAAGCTTTCCCTGCCCCCCACTTTTATTTTTATATGACTACATAAGAAATTTCTGTCAGAACAATCAGTCAAAGAAACATTAAACACTGTGTTATATGAAATACATGCAGTAAATAATCATAATGGAATCAGATTATCTCAAAGAAATTGAAGGGTATGGGCTCCATCCCTTATGTAAAATACTTTATTTTGACTGAAGCCAAGTGAAGACACCACCAATTTAGGAGATAAATATCCTTCTCTTCTATTCTGCTTCTGCCTACCCAGTACTTGTTAATATTAATGTTCAGATTCTGGAAAGAACACGCTTTTCAGATTAAGATACCCAAATCCTTAACCTCCCGATTTCATGTATTCATCCCAATTTCAAGTGGTCAGCTGTGAGACACGACCAAGTTGCTCAGGTTTTTATCCTGTTGCATCTTGAAAAATTCCAAGGATGGAGCCTGAACAACATCCCTGACAACATTTCCCACAGTCTGACTCTCTTCCTGGTGAGGAAGATTTCCTTTATAAATGGTTGGAACCTCCCACTTTTCAGTCTGCAGCCACTGCCACTTGTTGTACACCTCAGAGCATGGTTCAAGCTTCCCACTCCCCTCCCTGTAGGCATCATGTAGCTGCTGTTTTTTCCTCTGAAACCACCTCTACCCCAAGCTGTACAAGCCTCTCTCCCCCAGCCTGCCCCACCACCGAATGACTTGGTGGCCCTCTGCTGGAATTGAGTTCATCAACATCTTCCTTGTCCTAAATGAGGTAAAGACCATGGGCAAGATTCCAGGTGCTATGTGAAGCCAAGAGGAAAGACCACTGCCCTGACCTCCTGGCTGTGTTCCCACTGATGCAGACCTGGATGCTGTTGGCCATCTCCACTGCCAGAACTTACTGTTGGGTCTGTCCAGATTACTGTCTGCCAAGACCTCCAGCTTCTCTCTGCAGAGCTGCTCCCCAGCCTCTTTCATTGCAGAGAGATGGTTCATCTCGACTGTGAAACTTCATATTTCCTTGTGATTGATTTCATGACTGTCTTATTGTCTCACCCTTCTTGGCTGTCTAAATCACTTTGGATTACAGACCTATCCTCAAGTGTATTAACTCCCTTATTTGTTGACAGTGCCTTCTATCTCCTCCTCCAATCATTGCTAAAGATATTAAACAGGATAGGACCCAGGATAGACCCTTGCAGTACAGCACTTGTAACTTACCTCCAGGTAGAGAACAATCGCTGACCTTTAGTCTGACCACCCAAATGTTTTTTCACCCATTTGGTAGTTCATTGATCTAACCTGTATAGAAGAACATTGTGGCAGATGGTGTTGAAAGCTTTGCTAAAATTAAGGTAAATGACATTCACTGACCTCCCCTCATCCACAAATACATATATTATCATAAAAGACAGTCAGGTTTGTCAAATATGATTTGTCCTTGGTGAATGAATGTTAACTTCTCCCAGTAACCTTCTTTATTTGCCCAGAAATGTGCTCCAAGAGGATGTGCTGTCCCCAGGGGCCATAGTGAAGCTGACTTTCCATAGTCCCCCCAGGTTGTTCTTTTCAGCCTTTATGAAGACAGGTGCAACATTTGCCTTTCTCCACTCATTGGGTTTGTACCCTAGCTCAGTGACTTTCAAAGATGATAGAGACTTTCCTTTTTAAGTTCCTAAGTCCGCTCTCTCAGCAGCCTCAGATGCAGCCTGTCTGATCCTACTGACTTGTATGTGTTGTGCTTTTGCAGGTAATCCCTGGCTCAATCCGCACCCACTGCTGGACATTCTTCTCCTGCCTGAAGATTTTCACTAAGCACAGAGGACTGTGACACCTTTCTCATGAAGACCAAGCCAAAGAAAGCACTGAGTCTTATCTGTGTTTGCAGATGTGTTACTAAATCACCCACTCTGCTCACCAGTAGACTTACATTTTCCTCATTTTGCCTTGTACCATTAATGTAACAGTACCATTAATGCAGCAGTAGCAACTCTTCCTTCCTTGAGTATCCCTTAATATTTTCAACTCTAGGAGAGCTTTGGCGTTCCCAACACCATCCATACAAACCTGGACAGTGTTTCAATATTCCTCCTTTACAACTATCCTTGCTTCCATATTCTGTGTACATTCTTTATGTGCAAGAGATCATTCATGACTTCTCTATTTAACCAAATGGGCCTCCTTGCTAGCTTTCCTGAGTATCATGATGAAGAATTCTTGTGCTTGGAGGATGCTGCCCTTATGAAACTTTACACATTGTCCTTAAAGACCTGCCAGCAAGGCTGAGCTGTTTTGCCCTTCAGAGCTACCTCCCCTGGATTCTACCCACCAGTTCTCTGCAGAAACCAAAGTTTAGTCTCCTGAAGCCCAGGATCTGTGCTTGGCTAAAAGCCTTCTTCACTCCCCTTTTGTTTTTAAACTCCATTATTTCGTGGTCCCTACAGTTAAGGTTACCATAGGTTAATTATCACATCCCTAATCAATTATTCCTTGTTTTGCATCCAGGAGACTATCACCCTTAGCTAGCCAATCTTGCACCTGTGTTACAAAGTGCTATCTGACATCTGTTCAAAGTCTTTTGGATTGCTTGCATACCATCTCGTTGCCCTTCTAGAAGTCTGTCTTATGATGGCAACATTTTTCCCCAGGAGGATTTCTTGGCAAATAAGTCTTACTTCACATACATTTACATTTAACTGGTATGTTGATCTTGTTATTGTTTTTTGTTGCTGCTGTTTTGTTTTGATTCCACCATCTTAGTTCAGTGTCTTTTGAGTATACCTCAAACTCTCCACTCAGTTTTTTATCCTACACATAACTTTATGGGTAAACTATGTTATTAGATCTTTTTCACACCAAAATTAAAATTTTACATAGATCAATACTCGAATCCATAGGAACATCTTTACTTCTTCAAAGAGAGCTCTTCCACACTCTATTTTATTCAAATCTTTTCAATTGTCCATACTTTGCTTTCGGTACATGCAGTACAGTAGTTAAACTTCCTCATTTCCCATCTCCCAGAATGAGAGTCAGCTTAACAGCCAGATCCTGCCTCTAAGTCCATAAAAGCACAGAAGAGCAGGATAACATAGCCATTTCAAGACAAAAAATATTTTGCAGAAAGGTGGTTCTACCTTCCACTAAGCCAATTTGGTAACAAAGATCCCAATGTCTCAAACAACTTCCTCCACACCCCACCCCCATGCCCGTTTGCATATGAGATAATAAAATCCTTCACATACAACAAGGCTCAAGTTGGGAGAGGAATGGCAGCTGGTGAATTTTTTGAAAGCCTAGAGTATTCGCAGTTTTATGTTAGGATTACTGTTGGCTTGTGAGACTCGATTTATCATTATTCTCTAGTATACTTTTTTTTTTCTATAGGTAGAATATATTTTTTTTATATATTTTTCTATACAATAAGCAAAGGAATAGGTAACTGTGTAAATCAGCTCAAGTAATTATGTTTCAGGTTAACTTTTTCTTTCCTTATATGCCTGTACTCTGAATGCAAAGATCATTTTAAGTAGTGTAAATTAAATCTGACTGCTCTATTAGAAAAAAATATTGCATGTTATTTTGAATATGTCAATCTTCAGTACAATCAATAAGCAACTATATAGAAAAAGGGGGGCATGGGAAGATTTGCTTTTCAGTTGTTGCTCAGGAAAAGGAATCTCATGCAGAACAGTGTAGGCAACTCTGGCTGGTAAAGGGATACAATGCAAGGAAAGTAGGATAATCCTTTCCGTGTTTGTTTCAAACTTTCACTAAACTACAGTAAACAGACTGAAAAGCTTAATATAAAAAAGTAACAGATTCCTCAAGCAACAGGTTCCAGCCTTAGAAACCAAAGACTGTAAAAGGATAATCAGAGTTTACTGCTGCAAAAATAATTCCTCAATAATGTGAACATGAATATCAGAAGCAATTTCAAGATTTGAGGATGTCACTGGAGCACTCAAGCATCTTGGAAAATAAATGTGACAAATTTTTATTTGAACATAACAGTTTGCAGAAGAGAGTGATCAGAGAAAGTGCTAATTCCTAACAAATAAGACACACATTACTTCAAACTGAAATCACTTTTGACATTGAATTTTATAAGGTAACAGGGCAAGTTTTTTGTTTGTTTGTTTTGTTTTGTTGTTGTTGTTGTTTGTTTGTTTTTCCCTACACCTGAGTAATGCTCTGATCAAAAAAAAAAAAAAAAAAAAAAAGTAACTTGTGCTTTTTAAACACCTTCATGAATGTCAGGTCAGATGAATCAGTCACATCTGAGTTTCTTCCTTTTCAGAATATATATATATATATATCTTTTTTTCTTCTACACAACAAGAAACCTTCTCAGAGGTGACTCATGTACATGCTTGTAGCTGAGTTTTTATGATGTGGACTTTTTACTCATTCCAGAACAATTTGTAGCTTAGTAAGAAATAAGCACAGTGCTCCACCACACAAATGCAATCTACTAAGTCCATTTGAGTCAAGTACTGTCACAGCAGTCAGTATAAACCTACCTGGACAGTGTACAACCACATTAGTGTAAAGGCAAGTCCTGATTCAGCTTTCAGCTGAGGCATGAAGACCTTAGGAATGCACTCAGAGAAATCTTCTTGATCAGAGTCACCCTGATCATGTCCTAGTGTCAGGTAAGGCACTGAAGAATGGCTTGCTTCTCTTATTTAAATGGGTATGAGAAGAAATCACATATATACAAACATCAGCACGTCTGCATTTGTACATTCCTGGGCACCACTACATTAAGCAATTCTTGGCTGTTAAGCTTTTATTTTTATTATTTTTTGTGTTGTGAACTCATCCCATACATTAAGTGCTGTAAGAATAATCAGAGGTTTAGATAGGTTGAAATCCTAAGCTAATTAATTTAATGCTTTACTTACAGTGATATGGAACCACCTAAACCAAGACCTATTCAAAACAGTCAAAAGCACTAATTTTGGTGAAAGAGATACAAAGCACACAAATTTCAAAATTTCATCTTATTTGCATCTCATAAATTTCCATCCATCCACATGATTTTCCCATTACAGGTTTTTTTCTCATTTCCCAGCTGAGAACTCAAACAATAGGACTCCCAGCATTGCATCAGCACAGTATACATTATAAACCCAAGTGAAATCTCAGATGGCCTCCACCAACCCTCAATGTGATAAATACGAAAATAAGTGGAGTCTTATCCTCCTACTTGAAAAAAAGAAACAATCATAATAACCTTGTTTTAAAAACAAAACAAAGCATTTTCAAAACAAACTAACAGCATGTTTAATACCAAATTACTTTCAAACATAGGGTTTCATTGTTTTGAGGCATCTTGGACAGTCTACAAATACCTAAATGCTTCTCAGATTCTTAAAACCTGAAGAACAAAATTAGTCCAAGCCTTGAAGTCAGAAGTGCTTGAAACTCTTTGTGCACAGAATAAGTTGGCAATAGAGCAGAAGACAGTGTTTAACCTAGTTGTTGATTTAATTTCCACAGAAAAATTACACCAATTTAAAATATGCATTTTCCCTTTACTAATATATTCATATGTACAGTAATGTTAGCTAGAAGCACAGAAGTTCATTAATGAAAGATTATGCCTCAACATCCACTTCCTGAAAAATTTTAAAAGACAGCAAATTTAAACTCTCAGAGTGCATTAAGTGACTGAAATATCTCCTTAATACCACAGTTAAAAATAATAATAATAAAAAAAAATCATTTTGTATATAAGTGTCTAGTAATTCAAACTGGAATCACTAAAGAACCACCTTTGGTTAGAAATTATTAGCTACTGCACTATTTCCTTTCTGTCTGAAATTGAGACAATTCTTTTATCAGAATTAAAATTATATAACAGTTGCTCTATTTTGTATCAATTTTTGAAAAGAGACTTAAAAAAAAAAAAAAGAAAAACATAAACAAAAGTTTGATTAATTTTGTAGTTAATACTCAAGAGAAATAACAGCTTTTTAACCATTCTAACTCAGCTACTGTGTTTTAGTAAAACAAATAACCTTGCTTTTCCCACTTCAAAACATTTAAAGCAAATCTTTAGGATTATTAGAAAGTGATAAATCATGAGAAGATGCTTATCCAAATTCCCAGCTATTGAAGAATCACTGAGAAGGGGCAGATTTGCATTCCTATTTCTTTTCTTTTCTTCTTGTTCATTACAGAAATAATTTAACAAATACACATCCAATGAGCATATTTCTAGCAAAAATAAGAAATTTATGTGTTACAAGGCAATACCTTCTGATAAATTTGCAATGAACTTGGTAAATATACCACCATCCTAAGTATCAAATCAATAAAATATTAATATCCTCTCAGTCTGTCGTAAAAGTTTATATCAGGATAAAAACTATGTTATTTTATCCTCTGTAGGGAATCTTTAATATTAAAACTTTATGTTTTACTCAAAAATAAGATTTTAAGCATGATTATTTAATAAATCCATACAAAACACAAAAACATACTTTACTCAACTTGCTCTACTCTGAAAATATTACTTGGCAGCCTACATTCATTCCTTTTTTAGTGACTGAATTGTCTTACCAAAGAAACTGAGAGGTGATATTGCATCTCTCTAAGGAACTTTTGCAGCTGGACCTTCTGTTGGAAATGAGATGTGTGCACTACAGAAACCTCCATTATTTAGGACTCATAGGTTCCCTGGATGCTCATCATTCATGCCTTAGCAATTTACCAAAACCTATTCAATCTTTTTAAGGAAAAAGCACCCCTGGGCATAGATAAGATTTCACTGGTGATAGCCTGGTTATTGGAAATGTGATAAAAAATGCATTACTCCCAGTCCTGACACTGTTTCATGGCCACTCCACTCTCAGTTCCCTAGACCTGCATCCAATATCTTCAAACCTCCAAGGTTAATCCATATCTCTCTCTCATGATCATGGCAGCCACACCTGTCTCTTCCAGATCTAGCCTCTGGCTGACCTTCCCCACTGAGGGACACTCAGGTGACAGCCTGCCCACCAGGTAGATCTGGCAGGGAAGTACAGTGTATCCAGGGTTTAGCTTTGCACCTTTTCCTCATCAACATGCCCGCCCAACCTGCCACACAGACAAACAAGCTCACACTCAGCCCCAACCAGGCTTTTGGCACAACTTTCCAACAGAGGTCTTTTTCATTGGTCTTAAAATCTGATTAGGAGATGTATCATCAGCCTCCAAATACATACCACGATAGCAAGCACTTCTTTTCTATTTTTGACTTTGAAAATCTATCATGAAGAGTCATGCAACACCACATTGAAAGTATGCCTATCCTGTCAAAACAACAACAACAACAAAAACAGACTGATTCCCTTCCTTGAATTTCTATAAGAAATTTAAATAATCTAAAAACAAAAATCAGGATTTTTCTTCCCCTTAAAAAAAAAAAAAAAAAAAAAAAAAAAAAAGTTAATTGAACAGATTTCCTCAAGTTAGTTTTCTATTTTGACAACTCCAGTGAATACTAAATCAAGAAGTATACCCAACTTAATACTATAAAAGAGACTGAAAAAGGAAAAAAAAATAAAAAAATCTTAGGAAGTGTGCTTACATGAATAGTCTAATCTTTTCTCACCCATTTTTTTTCCATGTAATATTTTTCAAATTTATTTTGTTTTTAGATGCATTCATCATCTCTCACTCTACTTATGATACAGGAAAAGTTACCTTTTTGGATTTTGTCAGGCAAAGATTACTAATACCAAAAATTCACTGAACATCCAAATGGAAAATATATATATATGTCAAAGATGTTAGATGAAATTCATCACACAAAATTTATTACCTTTTATCATGTTCAACTCTGACAAAAGAAAAAAAAACACACAACACAAATATCAAATTAGCAAGCAAAGTATTGAAGATGCAATTTGGGGAAAGAAGAAAACAGTAGTTAAAGGAGAAGAAGAGTAATACAACTGATTAATGCAATTACAGGTGCACAGTAGGTTAAAAACATTGGTTTGCAGCAATCCTAAAGAAAAGAGATACTCCCAGGTGGTATTCAATACTGCTTTATGCCTCATCTTAATAAAAAGAATTGGGCTTCTCCACATCCAGCAAACACCAATGAGCTCACAAGAAGGAAAGGACTGCATTTTTTGGATTATTATCGTTAGTTTCTTTTGTATACTGCTGCAACTGTCACTTTTTAAAATATTAAATATCCTGGAAGAAACATTGACAAAGCCTGAGATTTGAAAGAAAGAGCACTAAGGTGAGCCCACCAAGACAGCAATTTATAGCTACAGCTTGTATTCACTTCACCTACTCAGCAATTTAAAGATCACAAACACTTATGGAAGTCAGCTACCCAGGGGAATTATGGCATTGCCCTTTACAAAATAAAATAACAAGGATTTTACTTCTTATCCATTAAACATCAATAGGTTGTAATAACTCCAATTACTATAATAGCCAATTCTAACATTTATTCCCAAATCCTGTTTTATAATCAATAACATTATTTTGTGGATTTAAAATTTACTTTTCACCCAACATTCAAAAGCCTTTTCACATGTACACATATACCATATCAGTCATTGTTCTCCCTGCTCTTCAAAATGGTGCTCTAATAAGCTTACAGGCTTGCCGACAAAATGAAGCTGATGAGGCTGATGGGAATTTACAACTTTCCATCTACTTCAAGGCAACTCAGTACATCCACATCATGAGCATGCAGTAGACACAACCACCTTGTAGCAGAACTAACCAAGAACAGCTGCCAAATATCTCCTGTTCATGGCTCTACAGGACAATATGATCATGAACAACTGATGCCCATCCCTGTTCCAATCAGCTGGAACAGTGAGATTACCTCCCTGGATCATTTCAGGATTTTGTTCAAGATCTAGGTTGTGTGCTCTGGTAGTGTGATGTCAACATGCTGGGTGGCCACTTCAACACACCTGCTGTGGCAGAAGCTTCATTGTAGATCCATTTAAGTCACTAGTAGAATTATACCTTACCCCATTTTAATATTATTCATCATGATGTCTTTGTGTTACAGCCTCTATTTGACTTGCTCAACACAAGTATATATGTATATTCACACAGGTACATTTGCAAGATAGCAAAGCCCAGCCAGAAAGAGAGGGACTTTCCTGGAATCAATTCAACATGTGATTCATTGATAGATCCAGATAATTTATGGTGGAGCTGCCATGATGCCTCACTTTCTTTAGCCCCAAAACCAACTTCACCAAAATAAATAAATAAATAAATAAATAAATAAAACAGAAAGCAGTGCCATCTACAACTCCAGATGACACTGCTTTATTCCACCACTAGTATTGCAGCTGCAGGTTGTTTGTAAGAAGCAGCCAAGTAGCAGGCCTTTCCATGTTTCATTCCAGCACAAATACAAATGGTTTGTATCTCCCCCATGCCAATTTATAACAGAGGTAAACCCCATGTAACCTGTGGCTAGTATAATGTATGTATGTTACCTGCACTGGGCTTAGAGTTCTGAGCATGTAAGTGTGGATTACAACCCAGGAGGGGTTGTAATCTTTCCAAAGATTATGAGGAAACTGAAATCTGTGTTCATGACTGCTGTTATATGCCTTAGTGTTCTGAAGGGTGTGTCAAGGGAGAAAAAGCTTTATTAAAATGGTAAGGAGCTGCACTTCAGCCTGGTGCTTCCTTACAGACTCAATATTCTCTGACTGCACATGATCATCCTTATAATCCTGTCACTTATCTACCAAAAGAGGCTGACCTACTAGGAGATGAGAAAGATATGAGAACAACTTAAGACATAATTCAACTCAGAGCAGAGAATTTTCATTATGAACTAATCTGAAAATTAACCATTACCTAGAAATTTAATGGCTTTGCAATCTTCAGAAACTCTTACACTCAGGTTTGCAATTATGCTCTTGTATCACATCTTGTGAACAAAGTGATAGCTATGCAGAAATGACTTTGGTATGTAATTACTCATAGGAAAAACTAAGTTACTGATTTGGGGTTAGGCATTCTTTTTCTTCCTGTCTACACTGCAGCACAGTTCCTAACAGCACAGCAGACAGCCATTCCATCTGGGTTCACGTCACTTGGTGAAGTGCCAGCTGATCCTGTCATTTCCGACCAACTATTCCTCTAACTGCAAAACTACAAGACTGTCAGTCACCATCTGAATCTGCTCTTAGTAGGATCCACTCAATTTAAAATTAACCCTAGCATTTCCATTCCCTGCTTTCTACTCCAACATATTAAAAAGTGATTAAATATGTAATTAGATTATAAAAAGTGATATTTATCTAAAAACTAAAATGTGTTATTTTTCAGTTACTTCAGCTTTTAGTGCAATTTTGTGCTAAGCTGCTTTCAGCATTTGAAGAAAAAAAAAAAAGAAAAAAGAATATTATGCTTATAACACTCAGCTAGTCAGAATCAGCATACATTTGTATGAAAACTATACACCAGCTTCCACAACAATTATTCTCTAAGTATTTGGAAGATTCAGGGAAACATGCCATTTGCAAAGGACAAGCTGCCAAATACTCAGTTCACAGAAACCTTTTTCTTCTGTTTTATACTTTTTTATGGTAACTCCATTTTCTTTCCATCTTATATCATGCAGTTATTTCTTAGCCTCTACAAAGTGTTAGTTACTACACTTCTGCCTTAAACACACTTTCCACAATGACTATGATTACATTTGGCATTCAGAAATGAAAAAAAAATATATATATATATTTATAAAGAATCTGATTTATTTTATTAATTAGGATTTATATTTTTACTTGACATATGAAAATTATGAAATTTCTCATTTATAAAATCATATGTACATGTATTAGAAACCTTAGCCATCAAATTAGACTCTCTACACTTCTCTGCACTGTAAATTTGAAGGAGAGGGGTGATCTTCAGGTAAAGACTATAAGCCTGTACTAGAACCACTTATAACAAGATGAAAAACCTCTGTAATTTCCCTGTGTCTTGCAACCCCATTGGCAAAATGCAAATAGTAACTATATGACTATACATGTCAGTGGTGCACAACAAAACTACGAATAAAGAAGATATAGACATCTGTGAGTTAGCTGTGAACTAGCTAGAGTAGCTGCTGTGAGATATTGGAAATCATAACCATATCTGCGAGGTATTGGAAACCTTGTCCATACTTGGTGGCAGATTAGACACTCTACTCTGGATCTGTTTTGCAGCAACCAAATTTCAAGAGCTGAAATCATCCCCAGACAAGTGCCCAACCTGTCTGCACAGGTGGTGAGGGGAAGACACCAGGAGAGCAACCACTGCTGTCTCTGTTCAACACAACACAGGGATTAGGATGCATGCGGTGCTGACAAAGCTATCCAGATTCAGGATGGGGGCTGCTGGTGTCAATATGTCTACATACCACACTTTTTCACATTGGCAACTTCTACCTCTTTTATGGATGACTGTCAAATGTTTGCAGGTCAATGAGTGTTGATGAATATTTCAGAAATGCATAATCGTAAGTAACCCTGGAGGACAGATACACTATCTAACTAAACTCATCTACTTAAAACAAGAAATATCTTAATCATGTTTATTTACTTATTTATTATTTTTAATTTTGCTATTTCAGTATAGATTTAGGAAGCCTTGGTCTTGGACACCATATTGCAAACACTGTTGCTCTTCTGCAGAGGACAATCTTGCTTCCAAAAAATATTTGTCTGAGATAAATCCAAGAGTGAAATTTAACTTAGAAAAAAATATGTATATGCTTTACAGAAGACAATTACTAAATTTTTTTACATTATTAATACATTTGAAAGCCTGAGGTATAAAATTTTTACTTCAAAAGGAAAATATGGCAAAACATTTACAACTAGAATTTGTCTATTTATTTCATATGTGATATTCTAACATGCATTCAAGTACACTGTGGTGGTTGAATCTCTGGCAATGCATATTTTCACCATTCCCCTCTGAATATCAAATCAGCCTTACACTGATCACTGCAATGTGAAGTGAAACATTTTAGAACTGCAGCAGTTATATTAAGTTAGTATTACTTAGGTATGTCTCTCCATATATATTTTTTTTTTTCTGTAAGTATAGGCCTAAAAGTTGATGACACAAACTAGAGAAAAGGCACACGAAAACATGGAAAAATGCCTCTGAACTTCTACATTGCCTCTTGATTATTATATTCCAATCCCTATAAGCAATCTCATCTGGAGACTGTGAAGTTAATACTCTACTAGGTTACGAAGTGCTGT
This sequence comes from Oxyura jamaicensis, assembly GCF_011077185.1. Taxonomy (NCBI): domain Eukaryota; kingdom Metazoa; phylum Chordata; class Aves; order Anseriformes; family Anatidae; genus Oxyura; species Oxyura jamaicensis. The sequence goes on along the minus strand of NC_048893.1, from coordinate 147,899,752 downwards.
GTAGTTTCAGCCATGTGAAACTATATTTAGGTTCAGATTAAGATTAACATGGCTTGCACGAACTATTGCAAAAGCCTCCTGCAGGGACAAGCCAAAAACATTGGTTTTGTTCTCAAAAATAATAAGGAGCAAGATGGATTTAAAGTGAGAAGAGGAGGGTGGTGCTCTCCTCTCGGTAAAGAGCTTTGTTACTGGGCTGCTTCATCTCAGGATACAATGTCTCCCTGCTGGCACACTTTCCATTTAGAGGACTGAACTAGGTCTGAGACCCTTGAGATGCAAGAAATAGCTTGTTTTACTAGGAACTGCAATCATAAGCAGAATGCTTCCTAAAGAGCACCACATTTCTCCAACAGGGTCATTTCCAGAACCACCCCACTGTGTTAATGGTGTTAAACCACAGCAGTCAATGCACTTGGAATTAGAGATAAGCAAGCACACCATCAGACGCCATTTGCTCTGGACTTTGAGAGTGTTTGAGGGTCTCAGGCCATTCCTCTAGCTGAAGTTTATACATTGGCCCCAAACTAAAATGACTTGACTCAAATGAGTAGAAAGCACCAGTAACTAAAGGAAAAGTAAAGCTTTGTGGTGGATGGGCTGGATTGCCCAGCACAGCACATGTAGCCCCCATTCTTCCCTTTTCCCTTATTTTAAGTCTCTTTATCAAAAAATGGCCTAAGAGCCCCCAAAATAAGTTAGGAATAGGGCAAGAGTGACGGCAACAACTGCTTCAAGGAACAGTGGTCAATCAGGACAGCTTTCCCTCCCAAGCACCCAGAGGCCAAGGTGTGCAGAGGGTAAGCAGACGCAAATAGCCGTTTAGCTATTTCAAATCCATTGGAAACGTGTGTCCACTTACACTGGTGACAGCACTGCTGAAGAAAGGTGAAACAGCTCTATGAAATGTAGCTCTTTCAAGAGTACTTATCCGCTATCTAGTAAAAACCTGTTCTGGAAGCAAGATGGAGGCTCTATTGTGCCTTTATATAAAAACACCCCCCTTCAAAATAGACGAGTTTATCTTTGTATACCACTAATAATCTACCCATTCATCAGTAGTTGTCTTTATTCCTCCATTGTCTTGTGCTTTGTGAGCCACATTTAATGCTAGCTGGGGGAGATGCAGGAACAGGGAAAAGAAAAACCCACTGTCATTGTGCATTATCTTACTAGTTAATGCTTGTTAGTTATGCCCGATTTTGCAAAATACCTTAAAATTTTACATTTGTATAGAAGAATTTAATTACATATATGGGAAAAAAGTCACCGTGTAGGTCTTTATATAACGAGACACAATGAACATAATTTAGTAAATTAAAGCAGCATATCCAGACAAACCTATAGCTCTGAGAACACAGCAGTGAAATTGAACATAATATGCCCTCTTAATTTTTCTCAGCCATAAGAAAATTATTTATTTTCTTATTAAAAGAATTACAGAAAGAATAAGTTTTTTTGAAGGCACTAAGTATTTTAAGAAAACATTAAGGATAGTATAATATGAATCCCTAGGACTGTTTTTTTCCTCGGTGTTGAAAAGTTAGGAATGTTAAGAAACAGCTGACACAGCCTAGAGGAAAACATATTCTATTCTATCTCATTCATTCCTATCTATTTCATTTCAAGGTTTCAGGACATATTCTCTCTCTGACCATTAGCAATTGCTTTTTCAGCTTAGAAGTATAAAAAGAAAGCCTCCAAAATTCTGGAAAATTGGATAGTGAAAAGAAGGTTTGTAGCATGCTTGTCCTGTCTCCAACAACTTCTCCAGCTGACTATTAGTATTATATTGTGCTAGATGACAGATATGGAATTCTTAAATTACCAAGTTATTTTTCTCTAAGAATGCCTTTCTCTTCTGAAAATAAAAGCATGAAAACTTAGATTTGAATTTCACTCATAATAAATGAATGCTGCAAGCCATAGATATGATTCATCATCAAAGATGAGAAATCACTTTTGTTAACACAGAAGAAATATTTGGAATGCTGTAGGAAAAAAAAAAAAAAAAAAGAAAAAAAAAAAAAAAAGTAATTAGTCAAAACAAGCTGAAGCTGAGGTCAAAAAATACAAACATGACCACTAAGTTTATAAATACTTTTGTGAGACCAGCTTTTATCATTCAGTCTTTATACACACACACAAAAAAAAATAATTTCTCTCTGGCAAGAAAATAAACTTCCCCTGGAATTTATGGCTCAGCTCCACTCTCACAGAAATGAAAGTTTATGAGTATTTTAATTTTATTGGAAAACTTATGAATCTCCTACTCAAGTAAAAGTATTGATGAGTCTTAATGATTTTTGTTTTTGTTTTGTTCTGTTTTAACAGGGCAGTATTATTATTTTCTAAGTGTTCAAGATTTTCACTTAGGTACTGGTTTCCAGTACCTGCTCATAATACTGCTGCTTCTGTTTCCTGGAACTGATATAGCTGTTCAGGGGCAACCTACACTGCCCAAGGTACTTCTGTGATGATGCTGCATGTGCATATTTTAACTATGCTTCTCCAGAGTTAATCTCTCCTATCATTTGTGTCCCATTTGGACCAATTAATCTGGCCTAAACAGGAGAATTTTCAAATTTCTCACAACTAGGTAATATTTGATCCACTTTACATAGATTTAGATCTATATAGATCTAAATTTATAGATGGCCACAGCTGGCTGAAAGCTGAAAAATTAGGGACATAATCATACACATATTTCTTAAAAAGTAAATTAATAAATATTGAGGATGGGCACTTTCAAAATACATGAATTAACTACTTTATGTGGTATTCATCCCCCTGAGACTTTATCAAGATAAGGGTTAAGCCTTTAATTATTAAAGATGGAAACATAACTTCTATTTCTGTTCCTGAATAAAAGCAAGACTTCTTTCTGATTCCATTAATAAAAACCTCTGGCATCTTTACAAATATGCCTATTCTGACTAGTAGCATATATAAATCTTCATATTTGCAAGAAAAAAAAAAAAAAATGACACTTAATTTTTGGTGAACCAAGTACATACAAGTCTCCCCAGTACAGAATGTTTTGGCAGTGAGTGGAAAAGAAGTATCAATTTTTGGCAACACTGTTGTTACACAAGTCTGTGATCCAAGATGCAGAATTAAAATCTGACTTTCTTGCTTTTGACTTCTGAAAGCTTGAAGTGGAATTTCTGATTTGGGTTGGGAGCATTGGTACTCTTGTAACCTGCCTCAGTGTTGCTCTTGTTGATTTTTTTTACCTAAAGTGACACTTTCAGAAAGTGGTTGTTTAGCTCCATGTTGAAGCTGAGAAAACAATTTCAAATCTTTCCTTTTGAACACTGCAAAACTTAAAACCCATCTACAGGTGTCAGTTGCCACTACTCCATAACCCCGCACTTTTATTCCATGCAATGAAGGTAACACGAGATCTAGTTTAGAAAACGATTCAGTCCTCAGTAGTACCAGAAAACATAGCTAGACCAAAGAGAAGGTAGTAAATCTAGTTGTTGCTTGAATGAAACAAGGAATAGGTGGCAAGGCAAAGGCACTGAGATTAAAAGAAATATGATCCAAAACAGCCAGATGTTCAGCTCAGCAACTTGTGGTTGACAGATACTGGGACAGTCTCATGGGTCAAGCAGCAATTTAAACCTCTGCCTTTTGTCTTCCCTCTCCTGGTACAGAGTGCCAGAAACAATGATAAGAGAAGTTCAATTAAGGATGAAATTAAAGAGAAGGAAAAAAAAAAAAAAAAAAAAAAAAAAGCTATGTGATTTACAGTCAATGAAAAATAAGTTAATTCTTGCATTGTTTTCAGGCCTAATTCAGGGCATTGTATTTGTCTGGGTAGCTTTTTCATGCTACCATAATAAGACTTTAACACCAATGTAGAGAATCCCATGACAGGTATGGCATGTTTCTTTAAGAAAAAAAAAATATCTCACTGCTATGGAAATTTCTCACTACCACTGTGGACATGTTTGTTTTGGGTATGGGATAGAGGAAGGGAGGGAGGGAGGGTGAAGGGCCTGTTCCACAACAGATA
>NC_048893.1:147864093-147895718 GCF_011077185.1 Oxyura jamaicensis | reverse complement strand
AGAGGAAGGGAGGGAGGGAGGGTGAAGGGCCTGTTCCACAACAGATATTACAGTATAAAGCACCTCTCACAGGAACATCTAGAGACATTTTATAAACACTGATGAAGTCTCCTGAGACCTTGACAGCTTTGGGAAATAATACAGTTGTTTTGTGGAAAGTTACTCTGCTTATCTGGAGGAGTTACCAAATTCCACAAGACCATAAATCCATAACAAAGCTCTCAGTAAATGTAGGTTATTGCAAAAGAACTGTAAGATAATATTGTGGCAAAAAAGACAGGGTGGGAGGGAGGGGAGCTCTTGCAGGGAAGCATGTGTCAGTGGAGCTCAGACCTCCCTTCCTGCTCTTCAAGCTGCTTCTTTCACAGTGCCTGCACCCATTTTACTTGCCCCTTCCTACAGCTCCATGTCTTCACATGCTACAGCAAGGATGGCAGAAGGAAGGCTTGCTTTTCTGTGTGAGAAATTGATGGTTTAGAACATGTGCACCTGAAAGTGTTTTTATTTTTTAGAGCATGCAATTTTCCCCCACAAATATACGTTTAATATGCCTTTAATTTTGTTAGTAGGCAAGTACTTGGAAGTAAACTGCAAAAAGTACATTAAGTGTCATGAACACTCTCAGCTTAGGTGCAATTTTAATTTAGCTAATGTTCTTTAATAACATGCCATCTGACAGGCAATACTATTTCCATTCAAAAAAGAAAATGCATGGGAAATTTCAATGACTGTTAATTTTATGAATATGTAACATTAAGCAAATTATATTATTAAAAATTAGGTTGTTCCACACAAGATCCTATTGACAAAACAATATTTCTCAGCACTAATAGCATTTTGACATTTATACCTATAAAACTATTATTATGCAGTGCATTCCAATACAGTGATCATAGTGATTTCTCTCATAATCAAACAGAGAAACACTTTAGACCAACAGGAAAAAATAAAAATAAAAACAGAAAGAACTGACTTGTCTGAATGCACCACAGAAAGGCAATTAAAACTTATGCTTCTTTTTGTTGAAGTTATTGATATTTGATTGATATTGATAAGTGAGCTCTCAGTTTGTACACTCACTTCAAAATGGAAAAAGAGGACAGCTCACCTATCAGTGCCAACTCAGACCAGTAACAAAAATCTGTAATTGCTTGCGTATATTTTCACAGATTTTCTTCCTGTGATCCTGGGCAAGAAGGACAAAGGTTTTCCAATGCAAAGGAAGAGAGATGGACGCAGTTATTAACTTCTTCTAGAGAGAGTTAAACCCTAAATTACGTACATACTCAAATTACCACACTGCAGAGCAAGCAGTGTAAGCAGAGTTGTTCTTAAGCACCTCAAAGTGCCTCTTAGATACCTAAGAACATAAACTTCTCTGGCTGGGATGTGTTTCTGAGGGATTCTTTCACTTGCTTTTTAGTATATTATAGACAGTAAAATGCCTTGATATTGTATATTCAACTGACAATGAAACCATTCAAAAATCAGTTGTGCTTGGACTTCTTCAGGGGAACACTCACATGGACAGTGACTGATTTAACCTGTTTTGCTTTATCCTTAGTTATAATAACTGTCACCCTAAAAAAGTTTTCACAGGAGAAAAGACTTTGGCAGATATGCACTTTCCAGAATGCAATTCATTAGGAAATAGCTCCAAATCTTCAGTAGTTTCAGTTATAAATTTTTCTACTCCCTCAGTTCAGTGAACCTTATACTGCTTCTTGTTAGACTCAGAACTGTTTATGAAGTGCAGGACAGATTGCAGCTACTACTTAATTCTGGTTAAAAGTTAATCATCAATTCATATTAAGTTGATCAGTGTGGACTAAACTCACTAGATACCAAAGATGAAGACCCATTTCTGATACAGTAATGAAAAATCCCAGCAAAGGGAAATAAAACCTTGGTATTGGAAATGAAAGAAGTCTTAGCAGGGAACAAAAGTTGTTTAAAAAAAAAAAAAAAAAACTACACGCACACACATATGTAGTGTACCCATATATATATATGACTATATGATCATATGATCATCCAAGATCTCAGATATAAAATTTATTCAGTATTCACATGTTTATTAACTTAATGCAGGAATGGTTCTCAGAAATCAGGATGCTGCTAAATTACAAGCATCTGTTGTTCTCATGCAGAAACATGGAGAACAGGCATTTTCCATGTGTTTTTTTGTTGTTGTTGTTGTTGTTTGTTTATTTCATATTCAAATCACATCTTAATATGAAAGTAATAAATTACTCTGCCTCAGAAGGTTCCTTATTTTAGTCAGAGTTCAGAAAAAAATATGGGGTTTTAATGACTTGTATTCAGTAATCGTGAAAATACACACATGTAATATGTGCAGCTAGGATGACACAGAAACATTTACCAACAGAAAGTTGATATTCTGTACTTCACAGGGGCTCACCTCACATATCGTTTGATATATGATTAAGCAGAGTATCAAATATAGCCCAGATTATATAAAATATTAGATTTTTTAAAAGACAGTGTTAGCTATATTAGCAACATTCTTGGCTTTGTCCTTTATCCATACATAAGGAAAACAAACTAATCTGGAACACCTTAAATTGGAGCTCTACTATGGAGTTTGCTATGCTGCTTAGTTTTGGCTGGCTGTGAAGATTCTCTTCTTCACTAACCTCTAATTAATGAGATCAAATAATCTCATCTGTTTTACCTGGCTTCCTTTGAACCATCCTAACTTTTTTTCCCCTAAACTCATTTCCTCTAACCCTTTTACTGGAATAGGAGCTTGGAGCACTCTGTTCTTCGTAAGAGGGCTTCAGTATGAGCATAGCAAGGGAGAAGACTTGCTTTGTGTCATGTCAGTGCTCTTATCCCCTCACCTGGGAGTATGATAAAAACAGAATTAGAATGATCATTAAAGATCATCTACTGTAACATCCAGCACTGAGACAGGATAAGATATACCCAAATAGATGGAGATAACAATCTAAGTATGCCATTAAGGTCAGTTTTCTTGTAGTTGAACAAAATAGCAGTACATTTGAATTCAGTTCTTAGCATCAGTTCTGCAAATATGTCTGTGTAGTAGCCATTAAACAAATATTTGATTCTCACTGTGTCTTTTTAACCACCTGTGAAAGAAAAGTACAATAACTAAAAATACAAAACACTGACTGAAAAAATAAAAAATATCCTAATGCTGAAGGCACTTGCTTTCTTGTGCTTCGTCTTGTTTAATGTAAAAGGATGAATTAGGAGACATTTCTTCTTAGAAAGAGCAGTTAGGCATTGGAATGGGTTGTCCAGGGAAGCGGTGGAGTCACCATTCCTGGGGGTGTTCAAGGAAAGGTTGGACATGGTGCTTAGGGATATGGTTTAGTGGGTGACATTGGTAGCAGGGTGATGGTTGGACCAGATTATTGAAGGTCTTTTCTAACTTTAATGATACTATGATTCTATCTTAAAAAGTATGAAAAAATGTTTTAAATTATCAAAGAATTATAATTCCATTAACAATTTAAAATTATAAAATTATTGCAATCTTGGAAAAGTCTATAATGATATCTGCTCACTGTAAGTGTAAAGAATAACTATAGATGGTATATCTGTATTCTGACCTAAATTGGTTCACTTCCTCTACCGAACTGTTTTCTTGACACATATCCAAACTCTAGCTGTAGAAAAAGGAGATATGCCAAACTTGGCTTGTACTGAACTAGACAAAAAATTACAATAATTTTAAGTTTGTGCTCAAAAATCAGAAGACATTTCAGTTCTTAGAACAAAATATTATAAACAGAATAACAACAGTGCCAAACTGTTTTTTGTAAAGACTGTATACACTGTTATGATTACAGTGAACTGCAAACACCCTATTTTAAAAATGTTATGATGTCACACATAAATTGTTAATTTGAAGAACATTATGGTCTCAGAAGTTGTTTGCTCATATATAGGCTTTAGGAATGCTAGAACTAAGAGTGCCCATTTTTTTCAGATGTTTCTCCACAATGCTTAGGTCTTATTAAGTATATCATCTTGACAGCACTCATCTGATCAACAGCTATTCAGCATTTCATTTCTTTTCCTTGTTGTTTAAGGCTAAGTCCAATATTTTATTTATTACAGATGATTTAAAGCCTGGTCTGAACAAAAAACAACATTTCCTCATGGTCTTTTTGAAGGCTGTCATCATCTATGCTAATCAAAGTCCCCAGGAAAATTCATCTCCTTTGCAGGTGAAGGCCATCAGAGAAACCCTGATTTCACAGCCAGGAAACTGACACAATGACGTAATGTTAGGAGTCTCCACAAATATTGAGTGAAAACTGACAGATTCCTGCTGTGTCTATGTGAACTAAGATACACTTCAGGCAGAACTCTGAATATTTCAATGGGACTGGAAAAAAATGATATGAAGATAACCTTATCCCTCTTGCAGGAAAACTTCACAATCTTCCTTCCTAATCACTGAAGTGCTGTAGACCTCCTTTATAAGCGGGGTGCAAGGTACTTTAGCACATAGAAAAACTTGGTAAGTCGGTTCACTTCCCATCCCATCCCTCTCCCCCGAGCCTTTTTTTTTTTTTTAGAAACTCAGAGGAAATCAAAGCCTTTAATTAAAAGGTTTATACTTGAGAACCAAAAGGGCTGCAGGATGGTTGGGAGAGCCATACACATCTGCAGCACCCACCAGACCTCAGCACATAGCCTGTGACACTGTGTGGGGTGCTTAGGCCACTATCTCCCACGGACTGTGTCATATAAAGAAGCAAAGATGCAGAGTAAAATGTAAATACAGAGAAACTGCTGTAGTGCTGATGACCTAGAGCTGTCACAACTATGCCATTCAAGCATTAACTTTACCACTTAAGCGGTATTCTTTGGGGCTGCCTATATCTGGCCAAGCCAACATACCTATTATACAGGTATTTAAATCTGAGTTACTTCCCTTTGGCTCTCTTTACAGTCAATGGAGAGAAAGAAGCAGTTCCAGGGCATGATTCATCTCCTCCTAAGGCAGGCATCCAAAATAGGTCAGATGAATCATGCCCTAAAAGCATCTGTTTCTTTCCATTGACAGCAAAGGGGCCAATACCAACGAGCTCGAACACAAACTGCTACCACATAGAAAACTTCTGAAGTAAGGGAGAGCTGAACCCCACCCATGCACTACAAACAAGTCGAGGTGCCAGAGCTCCCCCTTGCCAGGTTCAGTCTTGCTGGGATAAAAGGCTCTTTCTTACTCATTCTCTAACCCATTCCCAAAAGAACATTTTTCTCTTTTCTTCTTCACATAGCAACTGTTTTCCTATTCCCTTCTTTCAGAGGCTCATGTCACCTTGAGCTTTACAGCATGTCCTTCCAGCAGTACTCTTCTAAGTACTCTCCCCTACTTCCTTAAGCACACCCCCCTTCTCCTAAGTGTGTTTATCCCTTCCAGCTGCATTTCATCATTCCATCTGTCTTGTCAGTGCCTGTTAACCATTTATCTGGCTAAAAGAGGCTAAATACCCTACCTCATGCTGCAACTCCAGATACTTTTATAAACCTTTATCTAACCTGTACATACTGAGATATATATTTTATCTGGAAATGTAATAAAACTATATATATATGTATATAAAGATATTTGGCTCTTTGGAAATAAGAAATTTGTATTTTTCCTTTAAAAATATTATCTAACATTCAAGTGCACCCTGCACTGTAATAATGAAAATACTACAACAGGTGATACTATAGCTCGACTACAATTAAAATAAAATATGCAAGTATACAGAAACACATTTTATGAATGAAGAAACTGAATCTTTTTTTTCCTTCCAAATGGAGCCACAGCCTGTACTTCAGGGAAAAAAAAAATAAAAATAAATAAATAAATGCTGTGTTTCACACAAGTTAGAGGTTACATTGCCATGCGTCAACACAAATAGCAGCAGAAGCAGAGAGACAGTTCTGCAAAAAGGGAGACAATGTGTCTCATGAATTCTTAGTTCAGTAAGGAATAACTATATCCCTACAATTTGTGAAGGAATAAATCTGTTCTGAAGAATAAAACATGGCACACTGTGGAAAAGGGAAGTATCTGATCATTTTCCTTTTGATCTGAAATAGCCTTTTAATGCATCACTACATGAAACTTAAAGAAGGCCAAGAAATGAAGGTAAAAATAAATCTATAGGTGTTAAAGTTTTTATTAAAAAATGAAAAAGAAAAACAAGCAAACAACAAATACAAAACTATGAAGTTTTTCCAGTTTCTACATGGCAGCTATCACATAAAATTGTCTCTACTACATATGAAATTTTCTGAGGTTTTAAGCAATATTTTTTCTAATTACAAAATCATCAACACACCTACAAAAGCATAGCGTAGTCTTAGGTTTAAAAAAAAAAAAATCATTTAATTTCATGTATATGAAAAGTATTACTGAATGAAAGGGAACTACTCATTACATTCAGATAGGTGTATGCTTGTAGGGCTACAACCTATTTAATGACAAAGTATATTTCAAAACCTTCAACTGCAATGTTTTTTTCACATCTAACATTTTCTCTTTTTTGTATGATTCAAAGAAGATATGCAAGTGTAAGTTTAAGGGAGAATAAAATATCAGAATTTATATCAGCATTTTTTTAATCTTCTTTTCAAGAGAGCAGAAAGTATCAGAATAGAAGCATTATTTTAATAGAGCAAGAATGTTTGAGGGTGGCTTTATGGTGAAACTGCTTTTATAACTTGACTGTCTCTATATAGCTTTGGTGCTCATCACCAAGAGCATGAGGACTGACAGTCATTTGCATGATTAATAAAAAAACTCATGCCAAAAGCAAATATATGACTTTATTACAATCTATAACTGGCACACTGAGGCTGTGACCTGGGAAACTGTGCTCCAGTGGAGGGAATTGACATGCCCTCCTCAAGTTCTTCCATGGGAGATAGCTTTTACCCCAGGAAAAACAGTCTGTCCCAGCAACCCAGCTGCAAGAAGTGAAGTACAATATTTTATCCAGACTTTATTGCAGTGTATTTACACTTTGGCCTTAAAAAAAAAAATAATAAAAAAAAAAAATTACAGAAACGTTTGTTCTAAGTTTAAGAGTAGATGTAGCTTGGAAGATAGAAAAATTATTTTGTTGTTTTAATTAGATGCTGTTACTTTCTCCAACTTCCAAAATCCAAAATAATTTCTTCATTTTTTTAAATGTTATTGGTATATTTTTTCTTGAACATTGTACATATTGTCCCCATAGTACACATATAAAATGAACTCACTTATGACACCACTGATATCTATTGCATGGGACAGAAATATAAAGGGATATTATAAACTTGAAAAACTTATTTTCAGTGTTATCAGTGACATTTTAGTACACTTCAAGAGAGAATCTTGAGCTAGGAAAAAGAATAACTTTTCTAAAGTTATATATTAAATTTTCTAAGGACTTTTCAAACCCAAATTGACCTTGACAGTATTTCTTTAATCTTTTCATTCTTTTTCTTCCCAATTCCTATGTTAAACATTGTTTTACTGTTATTTAAATCTAGCAGAACAAATCTGCACTAACATCAATTTCTGACTTGAAAGACTTCTAAGCTTTTAATATGGCTTGTGTGAACCAGCTTAGTTTCATTCCATTTAAAATCAGGCATACTCATTAAACAGGTCGATTTTATTGAATTAAACCATGTTGTTCACCTATAGTTTCCATGACAGTATATTTGTAATTCTAACATTAATTACGTTTGCTAAAGATTCATATTAACATGGATGAAAGTGCAAGATGGTACTCTGTTGTGTGAGTTACTCAATGATGCATGCTTAAAGACTAACCTTATTGAAATTTAACAAATTACTGAAAAAAGTTCACAGATGTACACCATAAACATGTGTCTTAACCCTGCCGTGATATCCGTGGAAGCAGCCCTCTGCAGTTGTTATGTCCCTATGCTTTTACATGTCACCTTCTACAGTGCTGTCTTACAGCTTGATCTCCTTTATACCAGGCTATTATTTTGGAGTTCCAATTAATTTTAACTTTTTTTGTATCGCACAAGCCAACCCTCATGCAGGTAACACAGTGAGCACTCCAGCAGGGTGCAGTCCCACAGCATCACCAGGCAGGATGGGGTGGGAATGTGTCCCACCACAGCCAGGAGAAAAAGGCAAGGGGAGATGTCAGGTTCCAGGTCATGCCAGGATGCAGCAGGGAAAGAGGATGGGAGCTGACCTACCTACAGTGTCACTGTGGCAAGGCTGCTGTGCCTGGGCAGGGCCATCAGGGCCTGTGGGTGCACTCAGGGCCCAAACAAATACAATATAAGAGTGGGAAAAAAAAAAAAAAAAAAAAAAAAAAAAAAAAAAAGTGCCAACAAACATCTTGTCTAAATTAATTTTATCCATCAGAAGTACCTGATATAATTAACGCAAATTACCATAAATCTATGTCACAATTATCATCTTCTTTTACAATATAGTGGAATAGGACCAGTTTGCAGATCAGTTCTAAAAACCTTGAGGAAATGAAAGGTTCAAATTGTCCAAAAGTTTTGAGCAGATAATTAGTTCATTCCTGCCAGATTTCTGAGTTACCAAGAGAGCCTTAAGTGGGAATTTGAACAAAGCAGAATGAACTGGAAGGATATTACTTTGAAAGAGATTGCTTATATCAGATTTGTTAAGGAGATTGACATATACAACAATAAAATTAATTTATGATTTGTGCAGACACCAGAAAAAGTAGATCAGATTGCAGCTGATGCAAGTTGGCCAAATGCATTCTCAGGAAATGAGACAAAGAGTAACTCAGTATCAACATACCAACTGACAAGTCTTTTAGCAAAATGATACAGTTAAGTGCCTTCCAATGGACAGGTGCCAATACTGTTATCCTGCCTCTAAGTAGCTAGCTGTCTGTTACAGTTATCTGTCCAAAGGGAATATCAGTAACAATGTTCTGAGTTTGTTTTTATTGTCTTATTAAGTACTGTCTTGGTACTACCAGCACCTTGCCAAGGAAGTCAAGGTATCAAGGTATCTGTTCCTTGATAGTATCTGTTCCTATCCAGTATCTGTTCCAAGGTATCAAGGTACCTTTTACCCAATGCTTTTGGTTAATACTTTTTGCTCTTAAATTTCAGGAATAAAAACATACAATAGATATGTATATTTCTGTGAATTAGCATCCCATTCAGATTTCTCCATCAGTTCCTCATGTCTGTTTGTACACGTGCTAGCACCAACATAATCAAATAATTTAAACAACTCTTTCTGTGCTACTTCTTCCCATACATTTGCCATTCTGAAACAATACTGAGGCCATGCAACATTCAGTACATAAAGTTACAACCAGCCAGAGCATTCAACATTCAATAAATAATAATTATTTTAAATTCACTATACTGATGGCATTGGGAATCGTAGAGGAGGCTGTTCAAGACTTCTAGCCAACACATACCCTTCTGGTAGCAGTATGAATCCTCTGTATAGAAAGTCCCAGGACCAGGGTTATTTCTTCCAATACTAATTATTTCTTTTTCTCCCTAATTTATTTTATTTTCCTGAGCAAGTAGTACAGTTTTCTCATTCCCTCCATGGCATTAAAGTCCCAGATGCCTACTCACTATCAGGAGCTCCCCCAACCCTGTGATACAATCTTTGTTTCTAAGCAGAAAATTTTATCAATATATTAGCAATTAGTAATAATAAATAATAATAATAAAAGCAGAAACACTTCCCAGAGCCTTCACTTTATTGCTGATGTCAGGTGTTCACAAGTCCTGAGTCAGGTCACCACATACTACAAGGTAGTAATGAAAGTGGGAAAAGTATACATTTCAGGTGCCTTTATGTCCTGGTTTCAGCTAGCATAGAATTACTTTTCCTCCTAGTAGCTAGTAGGGTGCTGTGTTTGGGATTTAGGTTGAGAATAATGTTGATATCACACTGACGTTTTAATTGTTTCAGAGCAGTGCTTACGCTAAGACAAGGACTTTTCAGCTTCTCTCTCTGTCCTGCCAGTGGGCAAGCTGGGGGTGCAACAGGAGCTGGGAGGGAACAGAATCAGGACACCTGACCCAAACAGGCCAAAGGGGTATTCCATACCATTTGATGTCATGCTAAATAATTAATATAGGGTCTGGCCAGGGTGGGCGTACCAGCTCGGGGATAGGCTGGGCATCAGTCAGCAGGTGGAAAGAAATTGCATTTTGCCTCACTTACTTTGTACACACTATTATTATAAGTACTTATTATTATAAGTACTATTATCATTATTATTTTCCTTTACTTTATGTCCTAATAAACTGTCTTTATCTCAGCCCACAGACTTCCTTTCTTTTTTTTTTTTTCTCTCTTTTTCTTTTTTTTTTTTTTTCCTGATTCTCTCCTCCATTCCATAGAGGAATGAGGGAGGGTGAGCGAATGTTTGTGTGGTGCTTAGCTGCCGGCCGAGTTAAACCACAACACTTTATTTTACTTTCTCGTTTTTCAGTATTAAAACAACATTTTTGAATCATGTTTCCTGGCTTTTTTGTTGCAAGCCCTACAGCAAAGAACATATTAAAAACTGTAGCTGGTTTTCTGATATTTATATGACTCCAATATAAACCAGAACCTTAAGAGCACTTCCTAGCCAATGATGAATTTAAGACCTATGGGCAATACAGTTCTTTTCAGTCTATATATGGAAAATATTTTCTGCTGAATGTTAAATTACCATGTCTCAGCTAATTTTGTACTCATCATTTACTCCAAAAATAATTAAACACAAATTTTCTTAAGCTTAATCTGTGTTGAAATAAATCTCTGCAGAGCAAATCTTAGTTGATTGTATAACAGCACATGGAATCAAGAGGGTTATTTTCTGACAGTAACTATTTGCAACAATAATTCTCATGTCATTTTATCAAAAATTCCTCCAGCAGCATACCAAACCATACTTGAAAAACAGTTGGGGATAGACTTTTGCAGAAGATTAAAAAATAGTGTTAGTTACTGTGAACATGTGTGAAAACATATGTATATTTTAGGCTTCACAGAAATACTTGTTTAAGTTGTTTGCACAATTTTCCAAACTAAAATGTTATTGCCTGTACCATTCTTTAAATAAGCACTTGGCTTAGCCAAGCTATAAAGAAAAGACTCTAAAATTCAGGTGAAAATAAACAGATTTGAAACTACTCTGTGACTAGGAGATTTAATTCTTTCCTCTTCCCCATTCACTTCCTAGATTTGGCAGTCTACTTAACACTTTTAACAAAGGTGTTGGAGACATGTATAATTCCTAAACCATGTAACAATTGGTATACCAAAACCTGAACTGGAACTGATCAGCAATCTTGAACATCTACAGCACAACTACACAATTATTTTGCAATGCAAATTACAATCCTCTTAAGCAAGATTTTATGCCTGGGCTGAGCCTTGTCAGTAAGATTCAATCTGCCAAACTCCAGCACCTAATTTGCGCTCAAATTTGAGGCAGTAAAGCCATTAACTAAGGAAGCAATCAAGTTCCCCATATTACAAATGGAGAAGGTGAAATGTCTCCAGAGGAATAGCATGTCCATCTAACACAAATACACAGATTCAGGCAGAATGGCTCTCTCTTTGAATACCTCTGAGTTATCTAACTCTTTGCACTTGTACTTCTACGAAAACATTTTAGGACACTAAATTTATGCACATTAGCCTATATTAAGTAAAGGTCCTCACCAGTCAGCTCTATTTGGCAACAACATTTACCTGCAACAGATTTTGATACCCAACATCAGATATTGCTATTGATTAAATATTTATTCACTTCTGTGATGTTAATGCATTCAATTATTGATGCATAGTTGAGCAGAAAATTGAGAGAGAGGTATTCTAGTATTCATGAGAAACTTGGTGACAGGAGTCTCATACAAATACATCAGTAAATTTCGGTGAAAATCAGCAGATGAGAAGGGAAAGACGAGAATAAACATGTGGTTAATAGTGTATATTTTAAAAGCTTTTTTCATATTCCACAGAGGTTAAGAAGAATAGAATCTTTTATAAACATCAAAAACAAAACTTCAAGAAAAAAAGAAGGCCTATTAATAAATTAGAAGAGAGATTAAATTAATGATGCTTCAGTAATGATCGTGATACTGAAATCTCTTTTCAAACCTGTCTTTAAAAAGATGACAAAAGAAAAAGTATGAATAAATGGACTGTACTGTAAACACTGTAAAATAAACTATTAAGAAAATCAACATGAAAAAAGGCATGCTACTTTGAATGAAGCTTATCACATTGTGCAGCTGTCTTGGAAAAAACACAGGCAAGTAAATGTTGGAAAAATGGAACAACACCTTAATGGCTTACAAGGACGACATTTTTCAAGTACAGTACAGCAGTCCCAGTAAAATGTAAGTGTAGGTATAAAAATACAGGCAATATCCCATAAAGATTTTGTTAAAATTTAAAACATTCCAAAGAACAAGAGATTTTGCAAATGAATGCTTCTACTAAAATTATTTAATTAATTTAGAGGGTATTATTATATATTTAAGCTTTGTCATTTGTTCTTATTTTTATTTCTATTTAGAAAAAAATCTATCTATTCCTTATTCACAGAAAAGATATTTGAAGCTTTCTAAATACAAAAACAATTACTCTACTAAAAATGTGTAATTTCTGTAGCTTAAGAAAAGCCCTGTGTTTTCTCCAGCAAAACTTGGTGGAAAAAGAATACCAGGGACAAGCCGAAGTACAAACACAAATTTCTTGAGAGAAAAAAAAAAAAAAAAAAAAAAAAAAAAAAAAAAAAAAAAGCTTTCAATCACCTGTAATAGCAACGGTAAGGACAAATGAATGCTTGAATGCTCAAATGACATGAGCAACATTACTTGCAAAATAAAAGGCAAAATTAACACTAGAGCCTGTCATTCACAGCCATATAAGCTTTGGGCATTACTAACAGCCTTTAAATGTCAGGGCAAATGAATATTCAACTAATGTGTCCATGTTTATATCTTTCCCCACTAATTTCCCAGACACACAGAATAGACTCCTCATGATTCTGTATCAGAAAAAGAAACTCCTATTAGAGAGGTTAGAACTAAATTACACACTGTAGAGAGCTTTACTTCAATACAGTTTACGTTCTTATAATTTAGTTAACATAACAGGTGTGCACAGACATTTTGTCTTGCCAACAAGAGGCTATTTTAATCAAATTCTGACTAAAGACAAAATTTTAGTCAAGGGGATAAAGAAAAGATGACTTTGTTTTCATTTTGAAATGTTCAGAAAACACTAGTTTCCTCTTCCAATATGAATTTGATCTTTTTTTCTGCAGAGCCCATATTACAAGGCAGTGCTATGGCCAGGAAAAAAACAGAACTTCAAAATGAAAACTGGTTTCAGCTTCAGGCTGTAGTTCAGTAAATGTAACTTAGCTAAATATAGCTTTTCCTTTTTTATAAAAACAAAATAAAAAATTGGATGTCACCAGCAGAAATGTAAAATTACTACATATATTATCAGATGTAGTTTCTTAACACTGTGTCATTCAAAATGTTACAATAAATGATGTAAAACATACAAGATTCCGATGCAGATTTTGCCATTTATAACAGATAAGACAGCAATAATTACATTTTTTTTTGGAATACACCATGAAATTTTTCACTATTGTGGATTTTTTTTCCAGTACTTTAGTAGGTAGAACAATTTCTTCTTTTGATTTCCAAAAATTAAACTCCTGAAGATATTCTGATGCAAGACATATGCTTAAATATGTGCATGACTTTCGGAGGTGGTAGATACACAGAAACTCCCACTGTGTCAGTGCTAACTTCTGGATTCAATTATCTCATCTAAGACATGTGGCATGATTTTGATCATTGTGAGGTATCCTGTCTAACCTTAGCTGTCACTCCATAAGGCAAAGAATTTCCTAAATTACTTGTGTTATGTTAGCCAGCAGTATTTTAAATGACACTTCACACCTCTGTTTTGGCAACTGAACACTGCCTGAAGTATTTAAATTTCAGAACATAAGATTGAAATTAGCTCACAGATATTTCTGATCTGCACTAATAGGATATATTCTACACCTAATAAAATACTACATATTTAGTCTGCTGAAGAGGTTATGCCACAGTTCCAAGTAAAAATTCTCATCCTAGTATTTTTGTTGACAAAGGCCCTGAATCTGCATGGATTCCACACAAAAAATAAAAAATAAAAAAAAAAATAAAAAAAAATAAAAAACACTTTTGCAGAGTTGGAGTTTATCCTGGTGTTTCTCCTTTTCTGTGTGATTGCAACTAGATTTGCTCAAATTATGACCAAGTTTGCCCAAAATGATATATAGCCAAAATTCATGAATAGCTACCACTGCACTAAAATGTATTTATCTCTGTCTTTCTGTAATAACCTGCAAGAAAAAGGTTGATATATTCCTGGAAAATTTTCCTTTAAAAATCAGTAAATTGCTTCACATTTGACCTCCTAAAGTTTATATTGCAACTGCAATAGATTGTTATGGCATGTTCAGCTGGTTTACATTAGCTAGCTTGCAAGCAAAATAATTAAAAGCAAAGGGTGATGTTAAGAAAGTGGGAATTAAATTAAGCTATTCACAGAAAACTTGGCACCATCTGCTAAGGTACATAAAGTCTCAAGAAACAGTATAAGGTAGCCAAGAGTTAATCATGAAAGATAGAACTTTGTTTTGCTTCCTGTGAAATGCAATAGAAGATAAGTATAGGAGCTAAGTTTTTACCAGGTGAAAAATGACATGTTTTGACTTATTAAGTACCACAGGTGCAACGTTTTTTTTCAAATCATTTTGGAAGCCTAAGCAGCTTGTTTGGAAGGAAATGATTCAATGCCCCTACAGCTTCATCCAGGGCTCAGTCAGTTACTCAAAGAAGAGGTTTTAGTGCATAAAATAATGCATTTCTAGACTAATTTCACTGAAATAGAGCTTCACTAGAAATGAGAAAAGGAAGTCCAGATAGGATACATTTACATATGAGGCATCAACAAGCTGTATTTTGTCACGTAGGAAGGCTGCTATTGAGTGATACTGAGAGGTTTCACAGTGTGCCACATGACAGCCTTAACTGAGATTATAGAAAGCCTACAGACTTTGAGGAGAAGGGAAAGTTAGTAGAATTACCCAGTTAGTACAACTGTGGCAGCCACGGGAACTAGATCTGGGGTTTGGGTTCTTATTTCCATATCATCCTTCTTCACCTTTCATGCTCTAATTTCTTAGCCCATTTCTCTACAATTTTGTATCCCTTCCTCACCTGAGCAGCAGTGGATGCAGCCTAGCTGCATGCAGCTCTGTGCCTACTTATATGGACAGGGTATGCTGCTCAAATAGAATTTTGTCATTCTTCCTGGGAAGAACTTGAAGGATAGGATGAATTTTTTGACGACCAAATAAGGTCCCCTTACTCAGTAGTTACAGCATATTTTGGCAATGAAGCCTATAACAAGTGTTAGAGGTTATAGTTAAAGAAACTGAGATGTGTTCTCACAGAAACTGAGAATTGTTCTTGAAGAAACTTCAGCAAACATACTCTCTGCAATGTATGCTTTATGGTAGTGAGCAACCACATATTTCATGGGGAAAAACTCACTTGTTATCTTTTGCAGAGGGTAGACATAAGACCTGGAAGGAAATGTGGGTCAGGGGTATATTTCTTAATACCTAGGGCCAAACAACAGACTTTCAGCATGAGAATAAAGCCACTACGTTCTATACAATTTAACTGGAAACTAATATGTTTAAAGCTAGGTATGGCTGTAATCCTGTGCAATATGGAGCTTCTTACCAGTCATGGTAAGTATCAGTTGAATTTGAAAAAAGTGAGGCAAACAGAGAAAATCATTTAATGCTTGTGTACATCCCCCACCCCCCCCCCTCCCCCCCCCCCCCCATGAGAATAACCAAAACTAATTATTCAAAGTTCAGACCTGTCCCCCCAGGTGAAGTAGGGCTAGTTCTGCTGCTCAATTAGACAGTAGCATAACTGAAGCACAGAAGAGTGATAAGCTGAATGCAACTCCATGGGAGAGCAGTGTTCTGCAAGGGCACATATTAACTTCCTTTCCCCAGGTCCACCACTTTTCCACCTCCCTGCTCTTCTGATTAAAGGGCAAATCCTCCTGGTAAAGTGACTACATAAGCACTATCATTTACATGCAACTGTATTATTATTATGCATAACAGTAACAAGAAAACTTTGACAGCACTTGGGCATGAAGCACTTGCATCGCTTATAAATGTTAGAGCATCACACAAAAACTGAATAACCTCTGTGAAATTAAACATGTTGAAATCTACATTATGCCTTAATTCTCTCGCTATTAGCTGTGTAATAGTCACCAAGCACCCCAATTACACAAGATGTAAAGTCCATTACATGTGTTTATTGAGTGTAGATCTCTTCCAGCATCAAATTTAAATATAATTCCTTTCAAATTTATCCTAAATACACATCCATCTTGACAGAAATTTTGTTGTTGAGCTCACAGGAAGGCTTATGAGGAGTCAAGTCTACTTATGAGGTATTGCAGTAAAAGAAAGTGCTACTTCATTTCTTAAATTTACCTTTGGATAATGGAATTGCTCTGTGTTATCCTGACTTTTCAAGGTTAAAGAGGGAAGGACTGGGTGTGGAAGTATTTGGAAGGAATTGTGACAATCAGTGTCTGTCCCACAGGGTAAAGAGGCAGAAAGAACAGTATGGCATCTCCAGGCATCCAGCAACTTGCTGCAATTGCAAACAGTAGTATCAAACAGGAAGGCAAATGGCATCCCTTTTAATGACCACCTGCAGTATAACAGAAAAACTGTACTAATGGAAACCTCTAAAAACTCACTGTATCAATTATCCATTCATAAGTCAAGAGCCTGTACTAGTCATAAAATAATTTCAGTTTTCTATTATATTGTTATTTGCAAAATAACATAAGAAAATTGGAATACAGGTACGGATGAAGTTAGGACAGGTTTTTCTACTGAATTACAGTTACTGTTAAGTAATTTTCATTTTTTTCTTTACAGTTCTTCTGTTCCTTTTCTAGAATGCTTACCAAATAACTTCTTATGATTCTCAAGGTTTTAAGTGAAAGAGGGGCAATTAAAATGAAATTTCTAACTGGCTTCCAAATCTGAGTAATGCTTCCAAATTCACAATGATAAACACTGAGCTCTTCTCCAAATGCTAGCTCTGCAAATCTCAACTATCAGAAGTGGCCTGAATCTATTCAAAAATGTTTCTCGTACAGAAGCAGAAGCCACTTTCAAGCATTCTTCTAGGCAACATCTCAAACACTTATAACAACTGATCTGTAAAGCACAGCCATAGTTATTTCACAAGAGTAAGCAGAATAAATTTTAAAAGCCAACAATCAGCAAAAAATCATCATCTTTTTTGACAAATCTAGCTAAGAAGCCACAAAACCTCCCAGAACCTAGAATACTCAGCATTGCCTCATCTAGCTGAGACAGAAGCTTTTAGAAAGAAAACTGCCACATCCTAGGCTTCACTGAAATTTAAATCTTCCGAGGTTAAAATTATGGATGAGGGTTAAAGTTAGTTGGTGTTATGGTATTGACAAGGCCGTTGTGATAGATTAGGCTACATCACCCTTATAAACTCTATAGGAAATTAAGAATTTTTGAGTCCTCTGCTCTCATCATAGCATATCTGGGTGCAAGTATACTCCCTGCTTATATATGAGGACCAGGAATGACTGTCACTTTCAGAAACAAGGAAAAGAGACAGTCCTGAGGATACAACATGGTACAGTTATCACAGGACAGACTGGAAAGGTGTTCAGACTGCAATTATGAGGGGCCAAAAATAACATAAAGATGCTTGTTTCTTTTTGTAGTCATCTCAGGAAAGTGCTGGCTGCTTCAGCACCTGTATTTCAGCACTTCTTGAGCTCTGGCAGAAAAGCAGAGCTTGCAGCAGTATGAAATATACTGCCCAGGATGCTGCAGGAAATGATTGGTTATCTAAGATCTAGATGCCTTTCAAGATATGCATGACTGGTAGAGATAAGGTAGATTTAACAGCACATTTCCCCTCACTACCAGAACTGCTCATCTCGTGCTGATGCAAAAAATATATTCCCAGCCTTGACCCAGCTGATTAACCCCAGTATCCTTTTGCACTGCGTGGCTCAAGAAAGGTGATGAGAAGGCCTACTCCCTGATTCAGCAAGAAACACACACACACAAAATCAGGAGTCTGTGCTTGCTCTAGAGCAGGTAGTCCTGTATTTGATACTGTGCTTTGCCACAAGGAGATTACTTCCATACACAAGGCCTGCAGGGATGTACATGCTGCTGCCAATCCTCCCTCCAGGGACCACCTGTGTGAGGCTACCTGAGGTACCTGAGTCCTGTGGTGTTATTCTGCACAGGCACTTTATTCTCTGCTCGATGAAGAGGCACAGGTCATCTGTGAAAGACCCACACAGCCCCCTGCTCCAGAGCAATAATATGAGTCATCTTGTTTTTAATATTCACACCTTCCGCATGTCCTCCTGGGGAAGCAATTCTTGAATGCAGACCCACCGCTTCACATCCCAACGGCTCTGAGAAGCGATGCCTTTGTTAAGAAAACAAAAGAGTACAGAATCTGTTACATAAAGGGCTGGAGATGAGAGGTGGAGGAGGGAGAGAGGTATCTTCCCATAATATCCTGACTCAGAGAGACTGCCAACAGACAAAGCAGGCACTTTGGAAGCAGTTCAGCTTCCTGTGTTGTTGAATAGGTCTGAACCTACTGTGTTCCTACTGTCTCTCTTTAGACTTGAGAATTATTGGGTATAAAACAATGAAATTTTGCCCAAATGTGCTCTGCTGCACAGAACTGCAGAAAGAAGTGCACCTTTGTCCACTGTCAGCTTTCATCAGAAAAAAACAGATCAAATACTCTAGTCAAATGAGTTAACAGACTCCAGTGCACTTTCAAAGGATGCACAGCAACACTGAAAGTCACTGCTGAGAAAAGACATTTGGAACCTGTGGTGGGTTTTACCCTTTGATCTGCCTCTGCAACAAGGCCCCCATCCTCTAAGGTTTGTGCCCAGCTGCCATTGAAATAAATGGTAGAGCAGCTGGACCCCCATTAGTAATCTCTTGGTTTGGTATGTAGCCTATGTTTCAGCACTGGACAGAACAGTTCACAGATCACTGATTGTTTTTTAAGTTCTGAACTGACATACAATCTGTTTTTAGCATCACCCTTGATTAGAAAAATTTCCTTTAAGAAATGGGGGTCAGATGAAGAAGAAAGTATCCTAAAGATCATCCAGTCATAGAGTAGCTAGCCAGAGTAAAGTCAATTTGCACTGTACATCTGTGCTGTACAACTGTTGGAATAGTTGCCTTGGATATCCAAGGCTAGTTTACTGATCCTCTTAAAAGTCCTTGACAGGATCTCAGAATTATATAGTGGATCTTTTATTGCCTTTAGTTTTAGTAACCAGCATGAAGAGAGCCAGATACTTCCAAAAAGTATAGGGGCACTCACAGCACACATGCTTTTCCCTTACAGCTTAATTTGTCAGCAGAGCAACAATTGTCAAGGCATTCTGATTCTTCTGTAAAGAACTGGTAAATTTATGATGAAAAACAAAGTAGTTCACTGTTTTATTTGAATTGTTTTTCCTATTGCAATTTATCTTCCTATATTTATCATCCTTTCAGTGGAAACAGTAGGAACACAAGTCTTTCTGAGCTTCCAAATATCCCACTGATTCCACAAAAACTTTGCATAAGCTCTTCAGGACTGGGTCCTATCAAAGGACAGAAACATTTAATGACATAAATATTGCTTGTCATGAATAATTTCCAGTGAGGAACTGTGAGAATCTATCTAATGGCATGAGAAATGCCAGACAGTGACACCATTGCTTTGAGGCTTTTTCTGTGTTATTGGCTTTCCCAAAACATTTCTCTCTACTGGCTTTCAACAGCATGATGAACCACTTACTAATTATGAGCGATCTCATCAGCACTAACAATGTCCTCAAGACTCAGCACTATATCTTCTTTGAAACACTTCTATCAATAGCCAGGGATCACATGGTAATTATCAATCAGAGGAAGTTCAAACTATTTTGTCACTTATTATAGGCACTTCTGATATACTGCACACTTTCCCGGGTGTAGATGACCCATATGTGTTCTAAACAGTTCCAAATTTAACATCTCTGACCTATGCAAGGCCTGTTCATAATGCAAAATAATATATCTCTGACTTCTGTATAGCTTATATATTCCAAGAGAGAATGTATCCCGTCACCAACAAAAGCTGTACTTAAGGCAGTAGATAGTATTTGTTTTTCTTCTTTATAAGAAGCCTGTTTACAAGCCACATTAATTCAGTAGTTATCCCTTGAGTTCCTCACTTTGCTCCTTTTTCATTGCCTCCTCCTCCCTTCAGCACCACAGTCCTGGCAATTCACCCTTTCCCAGTTGCTTTGCAGGCAGCAGAGAGAAGCTACATAGACACACAACCACCAGGCATGTGCACAGGCACTTGTGCACACCTCCCCGGCTCCTGATGTTTTGGCACGGTGAGCTGCCTCCAGAACAGGACCCACATAGGCCCACCATGTGACCGAATGCGATGGTAGAGCCCAGACAATTCCATCACATGACAATTGCAGAGATTAAAAAATAGAAAATCTCTTTCAAAGTTGGCCGTGAACACACTCTGATTGATATCTGCATCTTCATTGATGGGGCAACACGTTTGTTGCACAGTTGAAGGAAGAGAAGCTGAACCATATGCTCTGTGACCATTTGTAAACCCAAAGCACTTGTCCAAAGGAAAAAGAAAAAGAAAAAGAAAAAAAAAAAAAAAAAAAAAAAAAAACTGCATGTATACTGATGAGATCTAACACTTTTCTCCCAAGTAACCTCATTTACACCCTTGCACTCTGTATGGGGAGAGGCGGCTGATATATAAAACATTTTTCTACAAGCACAAACCCATTTTGAACTGACATCCTTCACAAGGTGCATGGGAAGAGGGGTGCACAAGAAGGATGTTGTAGAAAGGCATAACAGCAGCAAACCATTTGGAATAATTTAATGACCTCCAACCCAACACATCCTTTTTCTCACAGATACATCACTATCAGTGTCTTCAGATCGATGCCTTTGCATTTACAGACTGAGGAACCTCTGCACTGTCATCAGGCACTCTTTTAAGCAGCAGAGACATTTAAAGCAGGGACAAACACTGCAGAACAGCTATGCTGCACAATCCTGTTACAATTATTTGTTTTCTCAATATGCTTCCCAGGGGAAAGACGTGCACTCCACAGTGTACAAACAACATCACACCATTATCTTCAAAGCATGAAAAAGTTAACAAAACAAAATACAATTCAAAGGATGACCTTTATGCACTATTATCTGTAGTGCAGTAATTAATTTTATCTGCTTTGCACAAATGAAATGAAGAGCAGTTTTGCAAAATACAGAAATGAATAAATAAGTAAAAAGGAACCATCTGACGCTTCTTCCAAAACATCCCTCTCTATTCCACATTGTGATGCTGTACACAAGGGGCAGAAATGAAAGATGACTCTAGCAACCCTATGTCTGAGCTCTGAAGTGCTCACTTGTTCACTCTCAAGTGTTAAAAAGAATCTTTCAGCTTCAGATGCCAAAAAAACCTTTCAACAAACAGGACTTGATTCTACCTGTTATATAGTATCAGACATTTCTTATGAAACCTGAGAGAGTCCTGCTGGTATAATTTATGCTCTTAGATACAAACTAAAAATTTCTGGCCCAGGGTGGACCATGCTGTATTGCCTGGGTAAGGGCCAGCTTGGTCTACATGTGGATGGCATGTCTGGCTTGCAGTGAAACTGGGAAGTCAGAGGAAGAAACTTCTGCAAAACTATGATAAGGTTTCAAGTTCCAGAAAATAAAGCCTAAGTATATCAAACAGCTACTTCCCTTTTTAACAAGGCACACAGCCTATTTGTTCCTAAAATAGGTCGCCACAGGGAGTAGTCATAGAGAAAATCCAAAATGACATTCTTGCATGTATTTTAGAGTTACACAGAATCACAGAATCACGGAATGGCTGGGGTTAGAAGGGAGATGTGGAGATCACCTGGTCCAAACCCCCTGCCAAGTAGGGTCACCTAGTGCATGTTGCATCCAGGTGGGTTTTGAATATCTCCAGAGAAGGAGACCCCACAACCTCTCTGGGCAATCTGTTCTAGTGCTCCATCACCCTTACAGTAAATGTTTCCTCATATTCAGCTGGAACTTCCTGTGTTTCAGTTTGTGCCCATTGCGTCTTATCCTGTCACTGGGCACCACTTAAAAGATCCCATACAACCTCCCTTCAGATATTTATACACATGGATAAGATCCTCTCTCAATCTTCGCTTCTCCAAGCTAAACAGGCCCAGCTCTCTCAGCCTCTCCTTGTATGAGAGATACTCCAGTTCCCTAATCATCTTAGTAGCCCTCCATTGGACTTGCTCCAGTAGCTCCATGTCCCTCTTGTACTGGGGAGCCCAGAACTCGACATAGTACTCCAGGTGTGGCCTCAAAAGGGCTTAGTAGAGTGGCGGGATCACCTTCCTCAAGCTGCTGGCCACACTCTTCCTAATGCACCCCAGGACACCATTGGCCTTCTTGGCCACAAAGGCACAATGCTAGCTCATGGTTAACCTGCTGTCCACCAGGACTACCAGGTTCTTCTCCACAGAACTATTTTCCTCATATCATATCCCTCATTTCTAAATTTTAGCAACAAACATGCTCTTGAGATTAATCCAAGGGAATGAGGACTTGTATTTCTGATTACAAATTGTAGAGAGGAGTTAAGTAGCGCCAAGAGATACACTTGTCTTTGTCTTTAAAGATGCCATTGGCTCTGCCCTCTGATTTATACTAGCAATCAACATTTACAAATACTTCTTAGTTAATTTGCCACCCAGTAACTACAACAACTTTTTGTTGTTTGTTTTTGTTGTTGTTTGTTTTTGTTTTGTTTTGTTTTTGTTTTTTTCCCCATCAGGAATATATATAAATCTTTGTTTGTAACAAATACACAAACTCAGTGTTACCTGCCTTTTCACCTTTACAGTAAATTGAGTGCTATAAGACTAAACTTTGCCAGAGAAGGAGATACTTCACTTCAAAATATCATTTTAATTAATTTATTTATTTTTAATTACATACCAACTCTCATTGAGGTCAGTTCACACTTTTTTTCCTCCTCCTGTTTTTAAGGGAGTAAGATGCCGTGAAGTGCTCTGGGCACACTGAAGTGCTCTATATGCTATATATATACACAAAATGCAAAAGAATTATTTTTAATACTTGACTACAGCCATGCAGTACATGTGGTGCTAACTCCACACTCTGAATTCCTTGCAAAATTTTAGGAATCCAGCTTTTGAGATTGTCTGCACATTAGGTCAATGGTCCTTGTCAGTATCAAATTTGCAGTGATCATTCAATTATGTAGAGCACTATGTTAATATGTTGAGCAGTATATTAATTAGGCCAACAACCAAAACATATTGCAGGGAGATTTAAGCTTTACAAAGCTGACAAAGATTACTGAAGTATCAAACAGAAGAACAGAAATGTTTCAATGAAATGATTAATTGTATGAACAAATTATTTTAAATGATCATAAATGTTTTTTTAACCTTAACTGAACAACAACAACAAAAAAGTTAATTAAGATCACAAAAATATTTTTACTGCTCCACTGCCACAAACAGTGATAATTCTTCAGGCCAACAGTGCCATAGCAAGCCATCAGTATATAGTACTGTCTGTCATCAGTATATAGTACTGTGTGACTGGCTGTCACTCATTACTTTATAAAGTCATTCAATACTTCAGAGCTTTTTTTAAAAAAAAAAAAAATGTAATCATGAAAGCTCATAACAATTACAATTTTAATTAAAACATATACATATAGTAAAAATAAAAACTTTGTGATTGTGATGAAAAACTTTAAAACACCACATGAAAAACAGAGGGAAAAATAAGGTTTTTTTGAAAAAAAATAATGTAAAAGTACTGTTTTCACTACAAAGTATTATTTTTTATGTTTGAAATTGACTTCATATTTTTAAACAAAGAATATGAAAAATTGTTTTTTGGTATCTTTTATTGTTTACAAATCTTCAAGCGTTTAAGCAATATGCGGTTATGACTTCCATTACTTCTGAACTAAGGGTTCAGAAATGTTCGCTAACTTTGAACCCTTCTATCTTATGTAATTAAAAATGACCTACTACAGATTGTAGTTTTGAATATCATTGCTCTCATTGAAGTTTCTGGAGAGTTCTCAATATAGGAAAAAAAAAAATGTGCTACCAAGGATTTTTATTTTTGTTTCAGAAAAGGCTCATAACTTTCAAATTGACTCCAAATATAAAATGTATATCCACAGCACACTTCAACAATTCAGGGCTTTCTGGGGCAATAGTTAATTTTTATTGAATAGTTGATATTAACTGTTGCCTCAGAAAGCCCTGAATTGTTGAAGTACGCTGTGGATATGTTTCAAGGCTCATCTCTTCTGAAGGAAATTGCTGATTTTGTGTCATGCTTTCCAAATGACATTATGTGCCTGTGTATTTGTAGACTGATTCACCTGTTTTTCCTGATATTAAAAGCTATTGAGAATTATTGCATTCTTGGGAGAATAAGCATTACTTCATCCTTCAAGTGATTTCAGGGATTATAGTAAGAATTTTAAAGGATAAAAGATATTACTCAGCTTGAGTAAAAGAAGAAAAATCCAGTCAAACTTAAATGTGAGGCTTTCAAGGAGTCTTAAAAGTCTTAAAAGTATTACCTGTTTAAATAATATTGCACTTGAAAAACTTCTGTTAGACTCTATGTAGGAAAACATATGGATTAGGCCCCAGCAATGGAGATATGCTAGCATGAAGAATCGATCTATTAATCAGTCTTAGCTGTATTTTAACCCCATTTTGTTTTGTTAGATCAAGTTTATATTTTGCATTCTTTTGAATGAACCCTTTGTGTAATGCTGTCACCTTTTTTTTTCTACAAGCATGTAGACACAAAGGTGATTGCCTAATTAAATAGTACTGCTGAAAGAAGCAAATTAGCACCAAGCCTCTTAAGAAGAAAAATGCATAAAGAAATAAATAATCTGTTAACAAATTAGTAGAAGTCAAATAAAGCCACTTACGAAAAGAGATGCATTTCAACATGATGTTCTCTCAAAGAAACACTACTTCAAAACAGGTTTATATTTGCTCAGCCAGCTTTCACATTGTTTGGTTTTAAAATGTTATGAAGCAAATGAGAATTTATCATTTAAAAAGATATTTTTATTTACTTTTTGCCATCAGTAACATGCTGTATATCTGATGGGTTCCATTAGTTCACAGTCTGGTTTTATTACTACGGAAGCAAGAAAATACTTAATGTATTTTGCTTTTATATATTCATTTTTGTTATTACTAGTAGATGTTTCTTGCAGCTAGTCAAGACTGAGGGAGATTTACCCATTGATTATTATATTTTACCTAGCATAACAATTTACTGTTAATTCTTATTTTGATAATAGGGTAAAACTGGAGGAACAATATTTCTTGGATGGAAAAAAAAGACAATGAGATGAAAAAGGATCTTTTCAAGAAATACCATATAACATGTACTTTTCCTGAAATGTACACTTGCACTGCCTCCAAATGTATAAGTCCAATATAAATTTAACGTATTTTATCAGTTTTAATACATTTGAATATATCTTTCTTCATTCACAAAGAAAATATTTGCATATACTTTCAGCTCCAGGTTGTAGATACAATGTCAGAGGTGAGGGAAAAATTTGTGGCATGTTAGCAATTCTGACCCTTGTGGGACTGATAAAAAGAAGGAAGTAAAAATTCTCACTATGTGGTTTTGTGTGCTTTGTTGAACACTGAAGCACAAGTAAAAACAAGGAAACAGGTACTCATCCTAAATTTAATTTATCTTTAGGCAAGATAACATTTAGGGGCTACAACCAGTAATACTATTTAACTGCAGATTAATATATCCTGTCAAACCTGAAATCATTTGATTTGTATGCATCAGTTGATACAGGATGTAGTCTTATATCTTTAAATATTCCTAATACATTGTCTTTCCAGGTCTTAAATAATAACCACAGAAACAATGGATTATTTTCACTGAGGTTATATGATAACAAATAATTAATTTGGAAACATTTTGTTATTTCCCTGGTTTGAGACAGCAATGGCCATAGAGAAAAATATATCCTTTCAGAGAAGTCATTAATTTTGAGAACTGGTACACGAATGACTATGCATAACGTTTCTATCCCACTGTGTGGAAAACTGCAACACTTAATTTTCCACCACAATTAAGTGATCTGTGTGAATGATTATGCATAATATGTAGTAAACCAACATATTTTCTCCATAATTCCCCTTATCACTTACTTTATTTTTTTTTATTCCACAATTGTAGCACTGCAAAAAAATCAAGATTCTGTTCTTGAGCTATGCCACATTTGTGTTTGTGATCTGCTTGATTTGCATGCTGTCCTACATCTGACAGTCATTTCTAAATGATTGAGAATTTTCTTCTGCAGAAGCTCCAGTAAGCCTTATGACAATTACTGCTATCTATGCAGATGCATGAAAACTGCTCTCCTACTCATCTTTGAGAACGTAAAGCCTCTCTGTCTGTACTTTGACTCACCAATGGGATGTTACCACCATGGTAGCCCTGAATACAAATATGAATAGATGGACTTAAAATATATTTATAATATCAAAATGTAGGCAAATCATTGCAGATGTTTTTTCTTCCATCCCTTATGGATAATAAACCTGAGATTCTGTACCCTACAGGGGTGGTATTGAGCTACATAAACTGCCTATAGTCACTCTGGAACTTTTTAATGTATATAACGTTTCAAATTTAAGTCATTTACCATTAAATTTTAAAAACATAATAAGATGATGGGGGGTAGGGAATGGGGAGTAGTTGGTTAGTTGGTTTTGGTTTACTTTGGTTTGGTGTTAATTTTTTTGTTTGTTTGCTCTTAGCTCAACCTCAAATAGCAGGGTGATTTGGAGAGAGAAAAAAGATTCAGCCAATGAAAAAAAAAAAAAAAAAAAAGTCACAGTTTACAATCTCTTTTTTGTTAGGTTATTCAGCCTCCAAACTGTAGTCCCAGTTTTGGAAGTGAGAGAATTGTTTAGAAGCTGTCTTTCACCTGCATTCTCTTCAAAACTCACATTCAGTCCACTCTTCAGGGGGCTCATTTCTCTTACCACTTTTGCAAGTTTTTAACTAGCATCGCCTTAGTGACTCAGGAAAAAAAAAAAAAAATAATAATAATAATAAAAAAAAAAGTGTGTAAATCATTGCCTTATATTCCTGTGCATGGCCAGCTGAGATGGGATGAAAATTTCCTGAGCACTGGTGAAGGAAGAAGCATTCATATTTTGCTGTAAGGAGTAGTCTCATCCTGTTGTTCACAGCCCAATCACATTTCAGAGCAAAGAACTGACTGCACCTTTTCAATAAAACACAATAAAACATGGATAATGTGGCAAAGATTTATTGTTCACACAGTCACTAATGACCCTCTCTAGGAGTTCAGTTCTTTGCTGTCCATCACCCTAGCAATATGATAAGTGGAATTTTCATGTGTAAAGCCACATCTGTGATTATTATTTCAGGTATATAATTCAGCCTTGTGAAACACAGGAAGGCAGACTTAAATCTGCCTTAAAAGCCTGGTAACTTAGTTTGCCTTAAAGCTTGGTAGCTGATTTTTTCAAAAACATTATTTTCAGGCTTCATTTTACCCTGGAAAAGAGGTTTAATCAACACTTACATTGCTCTGGGTTGTTTTGCAAAAGTTTGATAGATTGTGCCTTCCAAACACTCATAGGACAAATAAACAAGAAAATCTGTGTCCTGTATAATTAGAGTTTTTTTCTTCTCACAAAGAAATAGAAGAATAAATGTAATAAACTGTGGGAGGAATGGTCAACCAAAGTCCCCAAACCTCTAAGCATATTTTTCTTAACATTGGAAAAAAGCAAAGACAAACTGTTTTTCAGAGACCTTATTTTCAAAAAAAATGCTACTAAAAGTTTGATGAGGAGGACATGGAGAAGAGTAATGATAATAAGGTCATGCAGACATCTAGCTTTTCTATTATGTCTTGATGGAATAGATCATATCAAAGATTTTATTCTTAACAATAAATAAAACCATTTCACTCTGCCATGATCTAGCTGTCATGGCTTGTTGAGTGTTTTCTGTGTACCACAAAAAAAAGAGAGAGCCACAAAAAAAGGGCAGCAAGTGAAAAGACATTTAAACCTTAAAAGCTCCCAAAGGTTAAAGGAACATAACAGGTAGTCCGTAAGCCTTCCTAGAGTTAATTCATGTATGTAACATCGATAAAATACTTTCCCTTCAAAGGACTTTAAAATTTCTTAAGAGAGCTTTAGGAGAAAAGGAGAAATTAATGATAGTACTAAGACGTTCAGAACTTGATAAAGAAAATAATTCAGCCTCTTGAAATTACAATTAATTATCAAGAGATCTGATGGAATTTTTATAGCTTTTTAATATAACCTCTACATTTCATATTTCTGAACCACAGCATGACATAACTTGCACTCAGATCACACTTTTTGGATTTGTAACTACATCAGCTAGATCTTCCTCATTAAACAAGCAAAATACCCTCAAAAGAGGCGTTCTGAGGAATAAGCCAAGATAATGGTCTAAGCCAAGATAATGGTCATCAGCTATTTCCATGGCTTTGTATCTCTTGCTGTTAATATTTCAAAGTTTTCTGAATATGGAACAGATGTTATTTCATTCCTGAATCCCCTTTTTTTCAGAATATATTTGTTCTGCATTTTTGTGGTAACTATCTCTGAGATGAAGTCTTGGTGAACTTGAGGTTCTGGCATTTTTAAAACCAAATTAGAAATTCCAGGCTCCACCCTAATCTATCCTTTGAGCTGTTATTGTATTTGAGAGCTATAAAATACTTAGGTTCACTTGGATTTTGCATCATCCTAGCTAAAGAAAGATTGCAGCTTTCATCCTATGGAGAACATGCAGTGTTGAGAAAAAAAAAAAAAAATGTCTTTGTTAACAGAACTGAGAGACCATCTGGGCAGTGGCTGTCCTTAAATTCATCATTCTTTACACTCAGTGTTAAAAATATTAGGAGAATAATGTCTCCTTTCTTAAATATATTTATAGTGTGTGTATATATATATATATATAAGAAAAAATGTTCAAAGTAAAACTTCAAGAATAAGAAACTATCAAAAATAGGGAGTAGAGGTTTGAACAAAATTTCAATGAATTTTTTCACCACTTACCATTGTATGCCATGCCCTTCATGAAACACTAACCTACACTCCCTGCATAGGGCACTCAGACCTTCCTTTTACAATGAACACAGCATGAATGTAACTGGCTTCTAGTTCCAGTTTTCTGACATTTATTGAAAGAGAAAACTAAAGATTCAGGAACAAGGGTGACGGCAAATATAATAGGACACAGAAGAGAAGTTGTGCATTTATGAGTGTTAGAGAGTAGAACAAGTTCTGAAGAAAGTAGTTAGCTTTAAATTTCTTCTGTGCCTTAGCCCAGATGTCTTTGCATCAGATTTTGGTTCAGCATCCAGCACCAATACTCATTTTCTGTTAGAAAGATAAATTATAAATCTCACTTAAGATTTTTTTTCTTAGCAGAAAGTGTATAGCATAGAACTGAATGAGAAACTGCTTCTTATACTGATACTAGTTAGGTTCAGGAAGCTGAAAGAAGATTAGGGTTTGAAATCCTCCCAGAAAACTGAGAAGATGGAAGAAAAACGAGAGCGGAGGCAGATAGGATAATTGAAATATGCAACATATATAAAGGTAACATACAACAATATATTTAAAGTACCAGAAAGAACCTTTCTAGACCATTATTATTTTTCTTGTCATGTTTTTACCACTGGTAAATATTATGGGAAAGATAAATTGAAAAAAAAAAAAATCACTAAAATTTTCTTTTTGAAAGCATATGAAAGTTATGATTGCTAATCAATATTTTTATGAAATTATTAATTACTGCATTACTTTTATCCTTCCTGTGGGCTGCAGGATACTCAAAGTGTGCATGAACAGCCTAGCAACACCCATGAGTGTTATTTCCATAAAACAATTTTAGTTTGTTGAAGGATATTTACATTTGAAAGATGCAGCTTAATTAATGATCATGACAACAAGATGAACAAAATGAGAAAAGGTGACTGCTGGCTGTGTTTTGGGTGCATTAATTTTGAAATAAACCTGACATCTTAAAAACAAAACAACAACAACAAAAAAAGTGCATTATTTTGCCTGGATAAATAAATGAAATCATTCATCATTTTTAGTCCTCAGTTGTGAAAAAAATGACTTCATTCCAAAAAATGAGGCTAAAATTGGCAGATAAAAAAAATTACCTTTCAGGGAAGCAGGCTTCTAAATTAGATTGTCCCTTTATGAGTAAGCAGAAAAGATTACTATGAGACTAAGCAGATCTACAGAAAAAGGCCTGGAAAAACACACCTTCACTGCAGGAAGAGTCTTAAAGACAACAGCTCATGACTCGTGCCTTTCAGTTCTGGAACCCAAAGAACTGGTTGTGAAGTCCTAGTACATGGAAACAAATATGAGTGAGAAAATAGCAAACCCAGTAGCAAAAGGAAGATGTGTTGCATGCATGTTTCTGATGATTTCTGTGTATATTTTTATGATGATTTCATGTTTATTTCTATGATTCTATGATTTCAGAGAAAGAGAAATATAAAATATTAGTCTTGCAACAACACCAGCTCTGAAGCTTTTCTTAACACTTAACAATGAATGGGCCTGACGTTAAAACTAAATTTTAAGACCAAAGACAAACCAAGAAAAATACAACAGCACTTCTATCATTTATTTCCTGCCTACATGAGAGAAAGAAAGAAAGAAAAAACAAACAACAAAAAAAAAAACTTAGAGTTAAGCTTGCCAGAGAGTAAGCAGAAAGTTTCCTCAAGAGTCTTAGACAAAAATCAAACTCCAGCAAACGGTGGGCTTGCTGTTAGCAACATTGTACTGGAACTCATTTGTCAAGCTATAATTTGATTTTTAAAAATAATGGAGAAGACAAGGGGAAGAGGGACAGAAAGTAAAGGCAAAACACTGGATGCTTTCCATTTCTCAAAGTTAAGATCCAAATGTAACATCAAGATGATGCTAATATTATACAAGCTTGCTGCACTGCACCAAACTCACAGAACATACTGCACTACTTAAAACACTGCCACACTCTCTCTACAGCAGGCTGACATAAAAGAGCCTCCTAAGTTATTTCTAGCATTAAGCTGTTCATCAGATAGAGAAAGTATTCATTTACTCACCTTCAAAGTGTGTAATATAGTGCTTTGTTACCTGTTCATTGATATGTATCTAACATTACAGTGGTATGTAAATCTAAAATTATTGTTCTTTTTTCCTACACAGAAGTTTCCTCTTGTGAGAGAAAAAAAAAAAAAAAAAAAAAAAAAAAAAAAAAAAA
>NC_048893.1:147844423-147863993 GCF_011077185.1 Oxyura jamaicensis | reverse complement strand
TAAATTTAAATAATATTTTTTTTTTAATAAAAAATTTTTTTCTTTTTTTTTTATAAAAAGACTGTTCGGAGATATAAAAAAAAAAAAAAAAAAAAAAAAAAAAAAAAAAAAAAAGACTAATTCTTCACCTGCATCATTCACTTTAGTCCCAGAAGGACTTTCTGTTATAGAGAAGTTTTAGAGCAAGGCACAAGATCATTCAGGCAATAAATAGAGTAAATGTCACAGTACACTGCAGGAACAACAACAATAAAAGTTGAAATATTTATAGAACATATATCAACACTTATACAGTTAAAGCATTGAAATCTGCTTCATTCTAAATAGAGAATTAATAACAGAACACAGGGAGAAACCTCTGCACAGGAACACAACAGAAACTTGCAACATTTACCTCTCCCACCAGTCTAAATTTTATCAGTCATGAAAGTCTCAGAGTCTAATTTTCAAATCCCAATCCAATATACCTGCAGAGGATGCAGGACATCAAGCAGATCTAGTCACATTTCACCTTTGGATCAGTAGAGCTTGAGCTCTGCCCATTTACTAAGACTACACCGGCATACTCCATAACCTTAATATGGGACATGCACAGTTCATCGGGCAGATATTACACATGAACTGGCTAATTGACACCTAGAAAAGACCCAGAGACCTTGGCTGGATTGCTGTCTATCTGTTGGGCATAAATATACATGTCCATGTCCAAGCATTGGCAAACTTTCAATCAGAGAATTAAATTGTTACTGTGGTGGGTTTTTTTGTTGTTGTTGTTATTGTTTTTGTTTTCTGACAAGGTTTTATTTAGGTCTGTGTACCTCTGTTTTAAGAAGGAAGAGCATCACCATAGAGGTGCAAGGAATGTCGCACAAGGCAGTTTCAGGGCCAGAGGCTGACTCCTGTCTCATTTCATTTACTAGTAAAAAGAAGCAAAATCAACCCACAAAGAGACTGAGTAGTCACTAGTTATATATGAGGAACAGGAGAGTTTGACATGTAGACAATATCTAAGACTCTTGCAATGGCAAGGAACCAGTCAGATAGAAATAGTTAGATGATTTCAGCTGTGGCCCATGCTGAAGAAAAAAATGCAAAAATCCCCAGAATATGTGCCTGCCAGAGCAGGGGTTTCTAGCTTGATCACCTTGAGTCTTTATAGAGTCATATCTTCTCATACTATTCTGTTTTGGGTAACCCTGTAAGATTTTTTTTTTTTTCTTTAAGAAAAAACCCTTCCAGTATTCTGTTTTCCTTCCCAGTAACCTAGACTCCATCAAGAATCACAGACACCCTCAGGGAGGGTAGTGCAGCACATGGCAGATCTGCTTGAAACAATGATTTTTCCACAGACTACCATAAATCTCCGTTTTAAGATTTAAAACTGATGACAGATGCTGGGCCAGATAGCTCTCCCTCAGGTGCACTGGGGCAAGTGCCAGGGTCAGACAATTTTGTGCGAGAAACTGGATGAGGAGCATGACCTAATTCTAGCACATGTACACTTCCTGTGCCAGAAGTACCTCCAGTGATATTACTAGCTGTGTCCCATATGGCCTATTTCTGCTCTCATTTTGATACAAAAACACCACTCGGTACCAATACCCTTCTTATGAGTCACATCCAGTGGTTTAACTGGTTCTGTGACCAGATTCATCTCAGTCAGGAAATGTAAACCTCAAATAAAATAGAATGAGCTACAAGGTACTAATGAGATTATCATATTTAAGCCAAATTTCTTGTTAGTGGTTTTCCTTAAATGAAGAAAATAAAGGTATTTCTTCCTTTAATGGTACACTGAAGTTTGATGCTTATAACTCCTTGTGATAAAGTGTACATGAACACTGGAAGTATTCCACAGATGCTTCCACAGCAATGAACTTGCACTCATGAATGCCCTTTGAGCAATTAGGAAAACTGAAGATTTGAACATACAGTACAACAGTGAAAAAGAATAGAGAAGATGACAAGAAGTAGAAAGTTAGGGTGTTAAAATAGGAGGGAAGGAAAAACAGGTGAAGAAAATGAGAATACCATGCTGCAGTTGTACAGAGGAATCTGCAGACCTTAAATACTTGTCACTCACTATGCAGAGGAGAAGAGAGAAGAGGAGAAATAAGTCAAAAATATATGTATCTACAGGCAGGGTATTTTTATATTTAAAACCATCTGTCTTACAAAAGTTCAGGTCGCATCATTCAGTTAGATAATTATAAGCCCTTCCAAAGACCCAGTTTTAGTAGAAAATGCTATCATGATATGAGTTCCTGCCCTGAAATATCTATAGGTTTTGCTAAGACTTGGTGGTGGGAAAATGGATGGTGTCAACTTTCCTTCAATAACTTCTGCTCCCTAAGGAAAGGTAGATTTGCACAGCTGCAAGGATGCCCAAGTCACTGGGGCCCCAGTAGCCCTGGCATCCATGAGTCAGAGTGTCAGAGGTGAGTCAGTGAATGATAACCCACATTAGGTCTGCATACTGGGGCTTATTTAAGAACCAGTGAGGTGAGAATTTTACCCTATTTGATTATCCCAGGCGTCCACTCCTTCATTGCCCCAGTGCACTTGCCATGATTTCTTGCTATCCCTTCCCAGCAGGGACGTCACTGCTGGCCCATGACAATCAGGCATCAAGTCAGATGAATTCCAGCCGTGTTGCTCTACACTGTGACTAGTCATAGGTTTTATGGGCCAGTGTCCCCAGGTGTCACCTGTCATCCATCTCCACATAGTTCTTTGGTGAGATCTTTGGTCTCCAGGATCACTTCGAGGATCTTTCTTCTAGCCAAGGTGTTCACCTTCCTTCCAAGCTCCCTTCTTTCTTTTGAGATTGTTTCATCTTTTCAGAAACTCTTATTGGCATCATTTCTCCTTTCCAACATCTCAAGCTCCCAGCTGTCCCAAACTAAATTGTCTACATGCAGAAGCACAGCATGGAATCAGCCTCCTCATTGCTGTTTCTGGCTCATGCCTCTCTTAACAGGAGGACTGAGGTGGTGATACTTGTTTAGTCCAGGTGTTACCAAAGTTTACAAGCAATTTGTACTGGTTGCAGGTAGTGAGTAGCAGGCTTCTGCTTAACAGTTAAAAAGTTCAGCTTCAAACATCCACCCTCACACATGTATGCATCCTAATATCTGCCTCACGGCATTCACAATTTGATCATTTTTTTTCACCTTCAAGAGTTACCCTATTTCAAATCAGGCAAAGTCACCTAAAAACCTGGAAACAGAGAAAAAAAATGTGTATGCTGTATGACTACAACCAGATGAGGTACCCATGAGCTTCCATACTGTCTGATCAAATTAGGTGACATATCATGACACATCGAGATGAAGTCTGGATGCTCTGCCTTTCCTCTGGGACTTTCCTCTGTGTGGAAGATAAAACAATTTTAATTAGTCACTAACTGGAATGATTAGAGGATCAAAATGTCCTGCAGCATACACCCATACAAACAAAGATAGCTTCTTGTATTGCCTGTGCCTTCAGATGAACAAGATAGTAATAAATAAATAAATAAATATTCATTTAGATGTTATATGGAAAAAATCAGTGATGCAAAGTTTCATATCCAGAGATACAGGGCAGGGACAAAGGCAAAGATAGTTAAGAAAGAGACACTGCTCAAACAGAGAGTTCTTTGCTTAAAATATTTGGATTTATATAATAGAATCATAAAGGTTAGAAAAGACCTCCAAGATCATCTGGCCCAACCATCACCCTACCACCAGTGTCACCCACTAAGCCATGTCCCCAAGCACCACATCCAACCTTTCCTTAAACACCCACAGAGACGATGACGCCACCACCTCCCTGGGCAACCCGTTCCAATGCTTGACTGCTCTTTCTGAGAAGAAATGTCTCCTCATTTCCAACCTGAACCTCCCCTGGCACAACTTGAGGCCATTCCCTCTAGTCCTGTCACTAGTTACCTACGAGAAAAGGCCAACCCCCAGCTTCCCACACCTTCCTTTCAGGTAGTTGTACAGAGCAATAAGGTCTCCCCTGAGCCTCCTCTTCTAAAGACTAAACAAACTCAGTTCCCTCAGCCATTCCTCATAGGACTTGTGTTTCAGGCCCTTTACCAGCTTTGTAGCTATTCTCTGGACACGTTCCAGGGCCTCAGTGTCCTTGTACTGAGGGGCCCAAAGCTGAACACAGTACTCGAGGTCAAAGATTCAAAGACACAAGACAAAATACTGTAGAGCTTTCCATGGATCATATTAAGAGGGCTAGGCAAATCTGACAAAGTCAAATACAGGCCATGACAAAGGTGATGACAATCACCACAATACTTCAAAGAACTCAAGATTCACTGGACACAGAGGAAGACAGTGTACTTGTAACTACAATACACACTTGGAAGTACACAAATGCTATTTCCTGCTCTAAATACTCATATCAATAGTATTAGAGGAACATTTCTTGACTGAGACAGGGAACACAGCAGTTTCTTCTCATATGACAGTGAGCTATTTACATGAAGGTATGAAAGGGGAAAGTGGAGAAGCTTCTCTGCTCTCTACTGAGCCATGCCTACTGAGCAGTATTGAGGCCTTTCCTGGCAGGTGGAAGATTTGGCTAACTAAGGAACTGAACTGACTTTTGATACTTCCTGCCTGAGCACTTCACTTGATGACCCTCTCTGCAGTATTCTCTTCCAATCTCTCACCAACTGCCTTTTTCTTCCAAGACCACTTGGCATAGTTCTTCACTTTCCCCACACAGTCTCATGTTGTCTGTCCTATATCAGACTGCTTCTGTTTCCTTCCCTTTCTCTTTCCCATTACCACTTTCAGACTCTAAGTTAATAGTATGAGCAGAGCTTGACAGTCTGAGCTCATATTTGCACCATCACACACACATATCTAATTTTGGTCTCCTACAGCCATTAGATGTTTGGGCTCTGGCTCCAGAGGTATCAGGAAAGCAGTTTCTGCCCCAGCATTTCAGCTCTGTTTTGAACAGCAGTGGGCACTAACACTTGGTGTTGAGTGCTTTTACTCTATGCTAGGAGTGCTCCGGGGTTAAGGAGAGGAAGTTCACATCTTTAGATCCAAATGGGGCTTAAACACAAGCTTATTTGGCTACATCAGGAATGAAACAGCCTGTAGTTGACAGAAGTCAGATATCAGGTGTCTAAGGAATTTTACAAAGAGAGCAGCATTCATGCTGCTTTTCCAGGGTTAGGGAGCAGATAAGCAGCAGTTTCCACATCACAATTTTGTGTACCGTCTTCCAAATTTTCTTGAGACATATTTATATTTTGACATCTTTATTTTGGGTCCAGACCTTTCTGTTTCAGTCAGATCTAATGCCCTCAGTACTATCATTACAAAAGTCTCAGCCACAAAGCCAGTGATTGATGTGATCAAATACGGCATCCATATGACTTGCCAGATGTAATACTGTTATACACTCCTCACTTTAACACAGATGCCAAAACAAGTTTGGCTTTCTCATTTGCAATAACATGGGAGAGACATACAGCAGACGGTCAGGTTACAGAGGCTAAGGCAAATAATAGGAGGCTGCTACATATTATGATACAGTGACGCATAGTGCCATCAGAAAAGATTAAAGGAGTATTCAAGATTCAAAGAGACCATGAAAGAAAGGCTTTTCTGTTTGGAAATAAAGTTTAAAAAGAAATTCTTGCCAAACCTTACGTATCTTCTGCTTTCAAAAGATTCAGAAGTGTTAAAATTATGTTGCAGTCATTATTTACAACCATCCTTCCCAGAGGCATACTGCAAATACACTTAGAGATATAAAAGTTCATGTTCAATCCTTTTCCAAAGCAAAGCAACCCTGATAGGTTACCAAGAACCTGTCAGAACTTCTTCTAGAGGACAGTCACTTTAACATTTTCCTAATTATATAACAGGCATTCAGGTCAGTGAACTCTATCAATCTTCTCAGAAAACAATACACACTAATTGGATGCTCACTCTTGATTATGCAGCTTAAAATCTGCCCAAATGTGTCCTTCCACAAAAGACTGTCCATCACCCAGCCCAGATGCTCAGTCAAGGAGTCAGAAATACACCAGTCTATTTCTGAATGTGAACTGACATCACAAAATGTTCCATCAGCATTAGTGACATATTTTTCTAAGGTGCCAAGGCAAATCAAACACAAGGGTTAAATTGCCTTTTACTTTCAGGGTTGAAGACTAGAATTTTTGTTACATGAAATGGCATAGAGCAACACAGCCCCCAGATTCCTCTGTAATCATCCACTTTTGAGTTAGATGTGTAAAGGAATAAAAAAATATGTATATCATAAAGTTTCAGTAAATGCCCTCTATACATAGTTCAGACCCCTAATGCTACTTTACCAAAAATAATAAAGAAATGGCATTATTCTTGACTAAAAACCAATATCTTGAGAGTGCAGTACAAATAAAAACCTTTTTAATAAACATCTGTTTATTACACTGAAATTTTCACAGAATCACAAAAAGGCTTGGGTTGGAAGGGACTTTAAAAATCATCTAGTCCAACCCCCCTGCCATGGGCAGGGACATATTTCACTAGGTCAGGTTCCTCAAAACCCTATCCAACCTGTTTTTGAACACTTCCAGGGAAGGGACACCCACAGATTCTCTGGGCAACCTGTTCCAGTGCCTCACCACCCTCTTAGTAAAGAAGTTCCTCCTAATATCTAATCTAAATCTCCATTCTTTTAGTTTAAAACCATTCACCCTTGTTCTATTGCTATCTGCCCATGTAAAAAGTCTCATTCCATCTTTTATATTTAACCCCCTTAAGGTACTGGAAGGCTGCAATGATGTGTCACCAAAGCCTTCTCTTCTCCAGACTGAACAACCTCAGCTCTCTCAACCTTTGCCTTCTGATCTTCCTTGTGGCCCTTCTCTGGACCCACTCCAGCAGGCCTACATCCTTCTTGTGCTGAGGGTCACAGAGCTGAACACAGTACTCCAGGTGGGGTCTCATGAGAGCAGAGTAGAGGGGTAGAATCACCTCCTTCGACTTGCTGGTTGAAGCTGAAACTCTGAAGATCTCAAGGTGCCACCACAGGCCAAATGATGGAGATCATAATATGATCATATCCTCTAGGTAATAAGTAACTAATTTACTCTTGCAGGATATGGAACATCAACTGCATCAGAACTCACACTAGTGCTGTAATTGCATACTATCCAGATTGAAAATGAAATGAAAATGACAGGCTAATAACAACCAAGATCTTCATCCAGAGAAATTGTCTTGATTCTTTCCGTGCCAAGAAGTCGCAATGACAGCTTTAACACTGACCTATAATACAAGTTACCCTACAGTACAAGAAGAATTATTCAGTCTATAGCAATTACACAAATCACAATATCTATACAACGTTTGTGAAATTGCTATGCTTAAACCACATAATGCAAATCTAAGCAAACCATTCTCCTGTCCTTGTAAGTGATTTCAAAGGACTTCTGCTCCAGTTGAAGGTCAGATGAAATCATGGATACAAACACTTTTGAATTTCT
The DNA here is from genome assembly GCF_011077185.1 of Oxyura jamaicensis. NCBI lineage: Eukaryota > Metazoa > Chordata > Aves > Anseriformes > Anatidae > Oxyura > Oxyura jamaicensis. Next base: position 147,856,495 of record NC_048893.1, on the reverse strand, counting down.
GACACAGTATATATGAGAAGAGGTATGGGCCAATAATTATTGTTTTATGGCTTTTGAAGTCCCTAAAGCAGGGTATGCAGGAAACTGGACAAGGCAGAGACTATGTGGAATACATCATTCTCCTCTTGCAACTGACAAAGACACCAAAGTGTATGTGATTCTGAAGATAAGCATGTGTTTATACAGGAGTCATAAAAGGATGGAGATAAGGAAGGAAGAGAATGAATTTAAAAAATCTGACAGTTTTACAGTCCCATCATCTTGTCTTTTGTCATGTATATGCTGAAGTTCTCTGGTTTCATTTGAAGAGACTGGGAAGTTAATGCACTGATGTTTTCTGAAAACAGCATGAAAATTCCCACACAGGAACCAGAGAGATTATCAGGACAGACTAGAGAGATCTTCACATTCATATGATGGCTAATGAGAACCAACTGCACAAATAAGCAGCTGGCAATTCATTCAGCCAATAATGGGTGTTATCAAGGAGAGTTTAAATATTTCTATACTGCACTGTTCCTGGACACATCTGTAAGACACAAGCAGAAGCATAGCTGAATCCAGTACCTTGCTCAGGTGGTAATAATGCTAAAGTACAGTAATAGGATTGTGGTTAGACTTGTGTAGTCAACACTGAAATCTGTGCTCTGGTCAGCCTCTTCTCAAATACAAGTAAAAGCTAGTTTGGGGATACCTGTACCTGCTGTGATTTTGTCTTCTACCTGCAACATAAAATAACCCAAACTGGATGAATGCTATGAGAAGAAAACAGGCAGCAAGAACCCAGACTGTCCAACTTCCATTTATGCTTTAGAGCAATGTTTAAGCATCACAATAGAAGTACCAAAGATGTTGATGCAGTCAATGAATAAGAGCCTTTAAAAAACTCTGAGAGATGCCAGTTTTGGCCCTTTATTGGATACCTTAGTCTGGCCAAATCTTGCATTTTTAATATACATTTTTATAAGCTGATGGGCAAACAATTAAAATATGATGCAAATATTAATGGAAATCAAGGTATTTGTATTAACTGCACATAATGCAGTCTCATTTTCCTACCACATATTTTGTGATTATTTCAACACCCATAATATCAGTATCCTCAAATCCTAAAGTCAGAGCGCATACACATATGTACAATGAAAAAAGATTAAAATATCTAGTTCAGACATTAATCTAGCCTGCCTAGCACTAGATTTTGCCTCAGTCTGACTAGCTAAAATCTGCTGTTGTTCTGATTTCAGTAAGACACCTTCTCGTGTTGGCAAGAAAATGCATTATTTGAATTAGTTGGATTAATTAGAGTTGGAGATAAACTCAAAGCACATAGTTGCTGTGTCTGTTTGTCCTAGATGTTACTCTAGTACAGGCAATCTGAGGTCTCAGACTGGAAAAACAAACAAATAAACATACGAGATAAAATTCATTATTATTTAGAGCTGAACAAAGTCACTGACAATTATAATAATAATATTTTCAGTGACAGTCTAGGCAATTTTGGAGCTTACATCTCATTCTCATTCTCATGCAGCATTAAAGAAAACAGTGCAATAGACTGATGTACACTATTGTGCTTGAGGTAGTAGACAGACCTAGATGAGTTTCAAGCATATCCAGAAAGGCATGGGATTTCTGGCAAGGCCAGAAATCCCATTGATTTCAACTAGTTCAGACCTGTCATTAGACTGGTCAACATCCCCAGTAACCACTTCTTGAACAATGGTGAAACTCTGTTACAGATTATCTGTAGTTACTGGTGAAGCTATTTTACTAGATTTTTGTAATGTTGTAATGAAAGACATGGATTCCATAGCCAGTCTCTTTCTAAGATTGCCTGAATCCCTATGCTGAAAATTTATTAGGTTTCTCTGTTTGAAAAACTGCAGGTGGTAATACAACCCACAGAAAGGTAAGATGTTCACAGTTTGATGTGGTGGAGTTCATAAAATATAATTACTGTGTGGCCATATGAACACTGTATTATGAAGGTGTGAATCCTAGTCTGATTTTATGAACTCTCTTTATATCTTTGTAAAACTACAGCTTATATTTTAATTGCAAGAATAACCTGATATATCTATTATATTTTTACTTCCATTTTCATATGAAGTCTAAGGCAGTAGTGACATCACCAACTAATAGAGCGTCTTGAATCTTCAAAATCTCTTATTTAAGCAAAAATGCCATGAAAGAAGATGGTCATATATATAAAAAATAAAATATTTTTTTAAAAAAGGTGAAGCCAGGCAGATTAAAAAGAAAATAATAATAATAATAAAAAAAATATTATAAGACAAAGATATCAGTGGACCAAACCAGAAAAGGAGGCTGTATTTTTCAAAGACTGACTCTCTTTCATTTCAAGGAAAATGATTCTGAAAGGTAAAAGTCAAGCTAGGTGAAAGAAAGGAAAGTAATAAACCAGATCCTGCATCTATATTTTACTAAGTGAAAACTTGCAATGTTTGCAGAATAGGAGTTGGGTGTTTCAGGTGTCTCATGAAGTGACAAGCAAACCTGAGCCCCTATGTGCTCACAAGACCTGAGCACGTCCAATTCATGCTGCTCATAGTGAAGCCAAAACCTCAGCCTCATTTTGAAGCAATAGCAGTTGACAGAACACCCTGGCCTCCCCCTCCCCTTCCCACCTTCCTTTCTTGAAGAAGACAAGAAAGAGCCTGGGTACTGGGATATACCCGAACTAAAAGAAATTTAAGGGAAAACATGGCTTCATTTGCAGTACACCATATGGCAGTAAAGTGTCCATTCAGAACATCCTTTCTTGTAGCTATATTAACTAAGGTTGTATTGTGATGGTGTGCAATTTGACATTTACCTATTTATAGCCCTCGGTTTGGAAAAGTATGCTTCAAAGGAGGTTTCAGAATATTTCCCATTTATTTATTTATCTTTATCTCACTCTTCTTTGAGAGATTGCCTTGCAAACAAGGAAATAAGATTCATGAGTAATTGTCACTATATTCTTTTGAAATGAAAAACATTTTATTATTCAGCATATTTGTCATCCTCATCTTCTCTCTTAGTTCTATAATTTCCAGCCATAAGTACCTATTTTAAATCATGTGTATAGACACCAGAGCCTCAGAGTATATATTTTCCATGTCTCTGAGCATCCTGAATAGTTAGGGGTATGAAACATGCAGCAGAGAAACAATTTGTCTTTTTACTGAATCAAACTCCTTAAAAAAAAAAAAAAAAAAAAAAAAAGAGAGAGAGAGAGAGATTCATGGTGAAAGAAGCTATAAAAATTCCAGTAAAAAGAGAAGGCTAAACAATGAATAAATTCACCTCAATAAATTGTGCCTCCAAAGACCAATTCAAAGTCAGTTTTTTTCTATGTCAGAAATAAATTCTAATATTCCACTTAAGAAACATATTCTCCTTAAGAAACATTTTCTCCTTATTCTTCTAGGCATTTGGAGAAGACACTTGATAAAGTTTCAGCAGACTGAACACACAGCTGTACAGATCATCAAGATATGGTAGCGAGCTGCATAATCTCAGCTCTATTTACCTTCTTGTTACAATCCACTTTTTGAAAATGTGTATGCCTAGCTTTGTTGATTGAATGCACAGTTCTCATTTGGATAGGTAGTTGACAACACAATGTTATTTGTATGTAAGTGGGAACCAACATATCTGAAAGGCCTGGGGTCTAGTAAATTAATTACCAAACCTATATAAATTGAGCATTCACATCTGAACTCTGGACGTCTTCTCTTCCTGACCCTGGCTGAGCTTGTCAAGTTCTCCATGTGGATGGAATAATTTATGCCAAAGAAAAAAGGATGATCTAATTTGAACCTGTCCTGTAACTTTCATTAGGAGCACAGAAAACCTGAGTATGCTTCCAGGTGAATTCTCTGAATTTCCTCAAGATGGTGAATGGCTCTCTGACCCCTAGCTGGACCATTCACTTTGAAAGCAAAGCATGACAATTCTGCAATATATATATATATATATTCATATATATATATATATTTAAAAAATATATAAAATATAATATATATATATGTTATAAATATATTATATATATATTATATATTATATAGATATAGATATATAGATATTAGCCCTTAAAACCATACCTCTGAGCAAAACTATAAAACTAGTGTATCCCTATTTGTAACCTGGAAGAGGGAGAAGAGTCATATTAAAGAGCAGAAGCATCAACAAGGACTCACTGGGGACTATTGAGCTGGAGGGAAGAGCTGGGAGGGTCTATTCAGCCACAGCAGCACCAGCTGCAGAGATTTCAAGCCTGCTGGCTGGACAGTGAAATCTGCTTGCTGTTTTTCAGGCAAGAAAGTCAGGCAGAAGTAAGCAAAATTACCTGAGAAAAAATGTCTTTGGAGAGAAAGTTGCCTAGGAAATCTTGTCTTCTCAGAGTACACTAGAGAGCAAAGCAGTTTAGCCATAAACTATCAGACTGTTTTGAGGTTATCAGAGGATAAGGACTTCCCCTACTGGGGACAAAAAGGGGGGTTCTGGGCTTGTAGACTGTCAAAACAAATAAATAAAGACATACACATAAAACAAATTAATTCCTCTGAAGTTCCAGAGTGATTAAGAAACTCTTGTTTTAGGGGAGAATGATAAATTACTACATTAATTTTAAAATATATTCTCTAATTCCACTCTTCAATCTAGCTGGACAAGCATCTTCATGCTTTATTTTTGTTTGTTATTTATCTAAAAATGAAGACTGAAAAATCCTTAGGTGTACAGAGAATGAACTACAGTTCAAGATGAGAACAATGAGTGGACACCCCTTACTCCCTGCAACACATCTTTTGACAGTTCTCTTAACTGACAACATTAAAAGTAATGTTAAAATTAATTTTTGAGCTTTACATTTTATATCACGGCTTGTTTGAAAAATATCCAGTCTTTATTCTTATACTGAGCCATTCCTTTCAGACAAAATAAGAAGTTGTTCAACTGTCATTTAAAAAAAAAAAAAAAAAAAAAAATATTGCTGATACTATAATACTTAACACACCTCGGGAAGCAAATAAGCATCAGGTTTATGGTGGTCATGTCAGCTGGAGCCTTTTCTTCCAGGTGCCTTGGTGACTTGGCCCAAGAGTGCCACTATGCCTTCTGTCAAAAACTGGTTACCCTTGTTCATTTGAAAGGATTATAGTCTTGGTGTTTTTCAATTTACATGGAAAATGAAGGTCTACATTTCAGCAGTTATCAGTTCTAGTAGCTGAGAATGGTGGAAAAGAGAAAGGCATCAAGAACATTGAGAAATCATCTCCCATCTTTGGAAGAAAAGAAGGCAAACTGTCTGTTTAAAACATGATATCTCTTAAAGCATAATTCCAGAATTTTTCATACATTAATCAGTTGACCTGATTAATCTATGTATCAAATACCTACGTCAAAGAGTTTCATATTGCACATTTCTGGACAAGTCTGTAACTGTTACCAACAGTGTAATTTAACACACATTCAGATACCAACCTCAGTGTTCTCTCAGGACATTGTACAAGCACAGAGGTCCATCTGCTTCGAGATTGTGCCATACCACGGCCACAGTTATAGACCTTACAAGACTTAGGCAGGAAAATGGAGGTACTGGTGAGGAGAGGAACTGGATAATGGGCCTTCAACCTTTGCCTCACTAAGAAGATGAGATGACAAATACTTGTTGAGGAATAACAATTTTTCAAGAAATAAAACTTGTTTTTCTATTTCACTTTCTATGTACTATAGCAGAAAGCAAAAGAAAATTCCTCCTGGCAGAAAAATTATGATGACTGTTTAGCAAGTTTCTCGTCAATGTCACTTTGTTCTGTCACAAAGACTGCAGTGCTGCAAGGTTCAAACCTCACTGTAAGAATAAAATAAATAAAATAAAATAAAATAAATAATAATAATAATAAAAAACTAAAGTGAACCTCTTTCAGGTTGTGTGAACTTTCTGATTCATCATTTTCTTTACCACAACAAAATTAGAAGGATGAACTTCATTCTTTCATTGCCAACAGTGAAAAAGACAGGGACTGGGGATGGAGAGTAAAAATACTATACTATGCATTTAATGCTTCTCACTTTTTGGCCAAATGCAATTGCAACACATACGGTAGGAATATAGAAAGAGATCGGTAATCTAAAAGGCTAGATGAAAGTCCTAGAGGAGAAAAACTGTCTTAGACAAAGGGAGATCCAACTCTGAATGCTCCAGAACATGACCTGCATGACCTGTAGGATGGATACAATGCTGCTTAAGACAGCAAGATGGAGTCTTGGTAACTTGACTATCTCTTCCAAGAACTATAAGGCATAGGCTTCAGCAAGAGGAAACAGACAGCCGTGCCTATGTGGCACCAATCTGATATGAGAAGCAGTTAGTCATGTTAATGTTTAACTCCTATCTTGCTTGCTGAAAAATTAAATATCTCAGAAGCCCACAGTGTTACCTCAGCCACTCAGTTCCTTCCTCAATGATTGCATCAGTCTGGGTTTCATACATGGAAATTCTGCTCTGATGGACAGCAACACATTCCCCATGCAAAGGCCCATAGGAGAATCAAAGATAGGTACCACATAGTTTCCAGACAGACAGTCTGCTCTAGAGAAGCTAATTCTAAAGAAAATGAACTATATGAACTAATGAACTAAATGAAGTAAATGAACTAATGAACTATATCATTATATCAATGAATTAGCTCCCTGTCTTTCTTTTATATAGACTGTACACTTAGAGTCTACAAAAACTCACTTAGCCAATATTTTGAGGATGCAGACCCTCACTACAGAATGAACAGGAAAAGAAAGTACGGTATTGCCCTATAACAAAGGGACACCTTGGCAAGAAGATTAAAATCAGCTCTGCACTGCAAGAAATGAGTCCAAACTCTTTTATCTCTGCTGCCAAACTATGTAGGAGGGTTGAGAAACTTGTAAGCAAACAGATTTGTCTGGGGAGAAAATGGTATTTTCTTGAAAAGGTTTTTTTCTTTTTGATTGGTTCTCATTTTGCTTATGTAATGGACTTTGTAACCAAGGTGGGTAGACCTGGGTAGAAGTTATTTAGGGCTCCTGCTGAAACAGCTACTTGAGGACCTAAATATGCCACAATTGTTTTGATGAGTCTTAGTAAGATGAGTCTTTAGAAAGCTAGAGAATTCTCAGTGGCCAGAGTTTTTCAGAAGTTGGTGACCATGGTCCTGTAGGCTAGATATCTTCCATGGACATTCTTCATGACAACTCCTTTCTCTGCTTTCCCCTCTCACATCAAGAGACATTTGCAGAATTCTGGCTATGAAATTGTTCAAATACCCAATCTTCAAGATGGAAAAGTGGCTGATCTGGCTTCTATTCAGATTTCAAAACAAAACAAAACAAACAAACAAAACAAACAAAACAAACAAACAAAAAAAACCTTCAACGAGTGAGAATAAAATCAAATTATAAACAGACTAGATTACATTAGAGAAGGTCTGTTCTTAAAGTTTCTTGTCTGTTCATTTCTCGTTGTAGTCAAAGAAAGCAAGCAGAGTCACAGAATGCTGTTTATAACTGTGAGCCTCATACATGCATAGAGATAAAATTTTGATCCAGTAAAAGTCTAACTAATTCCAACAATGATACATATAATTTTCACCTGACTCCCAAGCAGAGGATTTTAAAAGAAAAATCAGCACACTGATATGTATTAATGCATTATGAAGTGCATTAATGGCTCCTGGTAAGTCTAAATGATCCTATTACAAGTATGCAGGCTTCAATGGATCCACAGTAAAGTATTGCATAGCAATTCTTGTGTAGCTCATTCTGATGGTAAAGCAGAGAGAGTGCTTGTCAGGAGTATCAGGAAATTAAACTTCTCTGGACTTGGCTTAGCTGTTCAGAAGGTGCCATGGAGGTCTAGTGGTATAAGTGTGATGAAAGCTCACCTTCAAAGGAGCTCAGAGTTTGAGGACTCTGCCAGAAAGGAAATCAAGAAGCCATCTCATCCAGTCACCAGCCTGAAGACAAGTAGCAGCTACATCTCCATGTTACATGAGGACAGCCCAGGTTTCAAGGAGAGGCTGTGTATTTTATTTGAGCACCTGAGAGAGTTAGGAGCAGTAGGTGAGCTTTCAGCCTCAGACACCAGGGTGATAAGTGCACAGGAGTTCACTGCTTTTTCTGACTGTATCAGTTGACATTACAAAAGCTAATGCATCTCCCTGTGAACTGAGCATCCTTTATGTTATTAAATCATCACCCCTATAACAAAAGTTTATGTACATGTTGTAATCTTACTATTCTCTTCTCTTACATGAGTGAGGTTGCTACTAAAATAATTTATATTCTGATAGAAACACAGTGCAGGAATTGAAACTCTTCAATAAAATATTCTCATGCCACAGGAAATAACAAGAGTTTTAAACAAAAAGGAGTTCCTCCTTGCCCTTTTGATAGGAAACTTGACCCTCTAAATAAGTGAAAATTTAGATAAGTATTTTTATATTATCTCTTAGTTAAGGGTTCAGCTTATGAGACTTCTCAAATAGCCTGTAAATCAAAAATTTCACATCCAAATCACAGTTACACTACTTTTCTATATAACCATTTATCACTTTTTATCTTTTCCACCCTCTCTGATCCTGTGTTTTCATTTGGTTCACTTATTTCTTTTAAAGTTTTTGATTAACTAGACAGGCCGTTAAGTAATGCATAAAATAGAAATAACAAATGTTAAATAATTAGGACACAATTATTTTAACACTTTTAATTATGTTTATCTTGCCTTAGTTTATAAGCTATTTCTATCTTTCTAATACAATAAGTATGTTCACTTGTAGACAGCTATTATCAAGTTTTTTCATTAATCTCTGAAAACTAAATAATTTTAATATTTTATGTAAACATTTCTAAAAATACAAACTAGGTTTAGGACCAGTTTTTCAAAGAAGATATTTTAGTCAAAATAAGTTAAAATATGCACCATTTAGAGGTAGCCACTTTTTTTTGTGCCTAATACATTATAAATGTATAAATTATAAATCATTTGAAAATGCAGTAGGTGGTTACATATTTTGTACAGAAGGGGACAGAGTACCATATATTGCCAGAAGAAAGAAAATTATTTGTAGCAGGTATGTATTTTTTAAAAATCAGCCACCTGAAGCAGCTGAGAGGTTTAGAATATTAATGTCTCTAACAGAGACAAATTAGTGGGCAAGTGAATAGTCAACACTGTTTGAACACCATTCATCTTCTAAAAGCTTTCTCATAGTTATCAACTCCACATCTGCTGGATTCTCACATACCTCACCTAATTTATATATGAGCACTGCTCATGACTGCTGTTTGTTGGGAACTTAGGTCTTGGATAGTTAGCTACTACATCTACAATGGAGGACGGGGTGTAAGAAAAAGAGAAAAAGGTAAAAGAAAATCAATGCATGAAGGACAGATATATGGGACAGGGATGAATGCTTGAAATGTTATTTTATTTTATTCAGAGCTGAATGATATCACATCAAGGATAACATCCATCACCAGTAGTTTGCACCTTGCCTAGAACTTTTTTTAAGAACAGAGAAAATAAGATAATCATAAAATAAATTCAGGTATTGAAGAAAGAATAATTGTTTCATTATCTCAGTTACCACATTATTTACTTGAATTCATCTATCATGTATGTGTATATCCTAACAGCATAGGTTCTTCACCTTAGTCCCTTACCTCAGCATAAAATTCATTTGAATGCCAGGGCAACATTATTATTATTTATTTATTTATTTTAATTCTGATCATGAGATAAGGAAGTGAAAACAGCTAAAAGCTTTGTAATTATAATATCAAGCATCTCAAACACTGAAAAAGCTATACAATAAGTCTTCAGTTTGAATCTGAGAAGTCACTCACTCATAAGACAACTTCAGCTGTTAAGAATTGACATTACAATAATTTATAGAGATCCCTACAGTGATACGGAATAGTATCAGGTTCCTATAAAATCTGAAGAAATACAGTGCAATTTTAACCATGATAGCAGTCCAGTCTGAACCACCTCAAAGCTCCAAATGCATCTTATAAAATACCACTAGCATTTTTTCATACAAACTGGCGCATAAACATTTTCAGCAAATAACTACATGTTCCTCAATATAGTTTGGTCACTAGAAGGAAAAAAAAAAAAAAAAAAAAAAAATCTCTTGAAGAAATTGTTGCATACAACTCCATTTAAAATCCTCTTTAGATCCTGCCTGCAGGATTGAAACCCCCAGTATTGAGACACATCAAATGTCCAGCGTTGTGCAGCATGCACTTAAAAAACTAAACCTTGGTAAAACTTAAAACTACACAGCAGCAAATGTAATGAGCAGACAGCTGAATTATTATGACTCTAAGGGAAGAGGTTGACCTATCCGAGAAACAACCCAGAACACTGTCTTTCTGTAAAAGCTGCGGTCAGATTGTCTCATAAAAAGTTGTCTCTTGAAACATCCAAGTAAGCAAATATATTAATACAAGAAAGTCAAGTAGACTGATGCTGTACTTCAGTAATCTCATTTTAATAGCCAGATCATTCATGTTATTTGGCTTGTGATTACACATTGAATTTCTTAAACTACAGAGCTACTTCCCAGCTACTCCTGTTTGCTGTCTTATCTGATCCAAAAAGTGCTCCAAGACATGGTTCTCTGGGCTCTGGCAGGCAGACCAATTCAGGGTCCGTCATGGACAGAGCCCCCACAGTAGCCCCACTTCTTTACTGATCCAACAGGACAGAAAAGGGGCAGCAAATTCTTCTAGGTATCCAACCAGCTACCCCACACCTACAGAGCTGCATGGGGAAGGTGCTGCTGCTGCTGCTGCTGCTGCTTCCTCCTCCTCTTGCTGTTACCCAGGGATTCATATTTTCCTTCTCCCTCCCTTGGCACTATTTTATTCTTTATAGGACCACTTTGATCTGAGCTCTGGTCACACCCTCCCCAGTCCTCCTGCATGGCACAGAGGCAGCAGAGCTGATGGCAAAGGACTTCCTGCTCTGGACTTCCTACACACAAGAGCACTGGTGGTGAACAAAGACCTTCAGATGAAATACTGAGCTATATTGCAGAAGTTATAAAGAGCTAATTTAGATGAGCTTTCATTTCTTTTTATTATACCACTATTTCTTTTTGTAGGCGTACATTGCTATCTCTCTGGCTCTGCAAAGCAGGTCAGACCTGCACCAGGGAAGAGCTATCCTGTGCGCCTTGACCTTTTTAAGGACTGTGCAACCTGGAAAGCCAGAAATTATATCTAGATGGGTTTATATCTATTTATAAGCTTTTTTTTTTTTTTTTTCCCTGCTTCCCTTGAATTAAGATTATATAGACCTTGTGGACTGAGTTAAAATTGTTTCATGATTTACTTCAAATTAGTTTTGTAGGAAAATAGGAGACAAATGCCCAAACTCAAACCAATTTTTAAAAAGTATTTAGGGAACAAACATAAAAAGGATACTATAGAAGAAGTATCTTTATCCACATGAGAGAAATTGATAATAAATTGCTACATCAGGCTCTACATAACGTAATCTCTGTAATCTCTTTTACAACACCTGATTTATTTCTTTTTACAATCCACATAAACTTGTTTCAAGTCTTTTCTTGAAAATGTTCTGGTATCATCACTAATCTCTGAGATTTTGAAATCATTCAAAACAAAATGAGAAATACTTTATATTGCACGAGAGCAAAACAGTTATATGCATGTTTAATCATAAGTATTTAATTAGCATTCTAATGTACATGTGAAACTGAAGCACTTAACTGAGATGGGACATTAAAAAAAACATAGAAACTACCTCCAGAATACATTTTTGCTGCTGAGCATAGGCATCAACAGACTTTGGATAACTAACAGAACTTCATCTGAAAAACTTTTTCTTAGGGTTAGACCAGAATGATGTTTATTGCTGTTCTGGAAAAAAAAAAAAATAAATCAATAAATAAAAATAAAAATAAATCTTAACATTAATCCATTTCTTCTCTGAAGAAAGCAACAGCGTATTCAGCTACAAAAAAAAAAAAAAAAAAAAAAAAAAAAAAAAAAAAA
>NC_048893.1:147759217-147839423 GCF_011077185.1 Oxyura jamaicensis | reverse complement strand
AAAAAAAAAAAAAAAAAAAAAAAAAAAAAAAAAAAAAAAAGGATTATCAATCCAAAAACATTACAGGCTGGCATGAAAAAAACTTCCTAGAAGCACTGATAATCTGCATAATCAATGCCTCATACAGAATACTTCTGAGAACAGAGATTAACACATTAACACATTTACCAGATTAACCTTATCCTTGGCCTGAGCACATCACAGTAAAAGCATAGTTTTATACATATATAACTAAAGCATACAAATTATGATCTGAGTTTTAAATGTATGGAATGACTAACTGAGGGAAATAGGATAAAACAACTCAGCTGCAACAGAGTCATTTAAAACATTAGATTTTCAGTGTGTAAGATGATTCTTATAAGTCATTATATCATCAAAAAAGAGCTGCAGCCAAGTCTAAATTCTCCTACTTATTTGCAGTAAACTGTACATATCTTGACCCACTATATGGATGATCACTTCAGTGGTGTTGCTGCCTGGCCAAATCCCATGCAAGACAGATAGTTTCCTGTCTAGCTCAACATGCCAGCTATCATCAAAGGTACATCTCCTTTGTACGTCTTCCTTTTTTGCCTAGAAATTACACTAATGCAATACCCAAGGAGGGTTATGAGAGGCGTCCCACTGTTTACCAGGTTGGTCAGTAGAGTAACAGGAGCCCTGTCCACATTGTCACATGTTCAGAAACTATAGGTAAATGTCCACATCAAAAATATAGATCAGCTCCCAATGCATATGCACAAAGCCTTCCCTTTCCAGGATGCCTGCCTATGCACTGAGCAGATTGTATGCATACGGATGCATTTTTAGTGTGCACTCTCTGCCCATGCCCAGATCAACTAAACAGCACATACACAGTTACTGCTATCCTAGATAAAACAGACTCATTCTGCAAAGAACTAGCATATGTTCTTATACTTATGACACCTGTAAATTTTCAGTTCTCTGAAGTGCTAAAATAGACCTCAATAGAATACAGGCTGTTTAAAGTTACAGCAGATCTTCTTATGCTGGTTATAACCTTGCCCAGGGTCTCATCCTTTTCATCCAGGAAGGAAAAGAAAGGACCATGGGCTTGGTCTTTTTTGTTTGTTTGTTTTTTAACTTCCAGAAAAATAAGTACTGTACCCATACACTACCCTTCGCAAGCTGTTACTGGTGTTTTTATCTGCTGCAGAGCTGGTGAAGGTGCAAGGCAGAATCTCTTAAAGATTCAGTGCCAAAATATGCATTTTGTAGTTTCAACTACATTCATCTGTGCAAAATATCAGATATAGAAAACAAATGGCAACACTGTAAATTTCCATGACACATACAGTGCAAGGGTGCTTGAGTATTAATAGGAAGAAGCTGTTTATTCCCAAAGAGAAAGTCTTAGCTAAGAAAATAAAAAATAATAATAAATAATTAGGAATATGTCATATCTTAAGGGCCTTTTCCCTTCATCAGTGAGTGACTTATTAAAATAAATAACATCTACAGAATACCTATAGGAAAAAATCATTCTGTAAATATATTGCTTGATTTTTTAGTAAATATTTTACAAGAAGAAAGATGCCAGCAATCTTTACTCTTGCTGAAAAATAAGGTGCCCCTACTTTCTATTCAGATAGTCTTGAATTTTGGAAGCAATCAAAAAATACACCTCAAGTAAATTGACTAATATCAGTGATTATGTCACTCGTATGTGTGGTATTCAAAGCCTACCAACACTAAATGTCCCATATTTCAAAATTAAGTATGCAAGTCCTAGACTCTTACAGTATACTTGACAGTGGAAGATAAGCCCCACTGACTGCTCCAAAAATAAAACTGAAATGTATCATTACTGAAAGCTAATATTAAGAATATAGACAAAAAGACTATTTGCTTCAGTGGATTTTATGCTTGAAAGGTGTTTGTTGATGCTGAACTTCAAGCTAGTAAAGTCAACAATGATGTCGTTCAGATTTTGTGATGACTAAATCATTTCCTGCCCTTTTCAAACACCTTCTTTAGCAATTGGTGCATGCCATCCTTAACACTTGAGTGTGACTACCTTTGAATCATCAGATTCAATTAGAAGCACCATGTTATCTAAACAGCAATGCTAAATCAGATAAAGCGGATAAGAGGGAGCACAAACTGCTTTAGTGTGAAAAAATATTAGATGCATTCATTACAAAATAGCTGGTTATGTGCAGGAGTAGGACAGTGTCCTACTAGTATTTGAAGCCTCTTAAAGCCATTTTGGGAGAGATATTTTAACATGCAAAGCAAATAATTTTCTTCCTTATGTTAGGATTAAATTAGGAAGAAGCACATTTTTTGCCTATTTACAGAAAATGCACTCTGAATTCAGCCACTGAATCATCTGGCAAGAGAAGTAGTACAAATCTAATTTTCTGGGACTTTTAAAACAGAAGTCAGTATCATTTCAATAATACAGTAATAACGCAGTAATTCTCTACTGAAATGTAGGGAATGATCTTATGTTTCCAGGAGACAAGCACGATAGATCCTCTTATCATTGCAGCCAGAGTAATAACTCCGTATGTGATAGGACCATCCTCCTCTACATGCCATTTCAGTAAGACGGAAATACCAGAGATTTGTGTAGTCAGATTTTTCTCACCCTTACACTCCTTACAGTGATACTGATATCCAAAATAACAATGTTAACTGTTTTCCTCTATGCCAAACCCAACTGGGAATGTCTTAACATACCACTTTAAAAATTAAATTAAATTAAATTAAATTAATAAAAATAAATAATAAATAATAATGATTTATTTTTAGAAAAATAAAGGGATAAAATTATTATGTATAGCCTTGCTGTGGCTTGCATATTGGTACAGTACAAGGTAGAACATAATGTGCACATCACAGTAGGTAATGCTTTACCTTACATCCACATTGGGAGCCAAACATGCCATTTTATAAACATTTTATCAAACAATTCAATTAGCTAGTATTGCACAGATGGCCTAGATACAATCTTCCATAACCATATGATATACAAGGTGGTCAGATGAGTGATCAAGACTGTTCTTTGTCTTTTAATCTCATCAGCCAGCCAAAAATAGCATTAAATTAATCAATGAGCCCTTCAAACTTCGTATGTATGCCCCAGTTATCTCAGAAGATAATAAATACTGTGGTAGCCATTCAACAATCTCCTGGCAAAAACATCAAGTTTTGAACAGTTTCATCAGTTGAGATTAATGTCACAAATTTTAGAATTTCTGTAAAGCTGCTTTCTTCAAGACCATAATCTCAGTGTTATCTAAAGATCTCAGAAGCAGCTGAGACTGGTAAAATGTTATCTGTTCAGTTTCTTGTTTTGCTCTGTTTTGGTATAGAAAAAGTGCAGTTTTAAGTTATTTTTCCCATAATTACAAAATAAAAACCATCAGTTTATATCAGGTAATCTTGCAAACACACAAACCTACTACATTTATTTATTTATAAAGTGGATAGTTGAAAAGGATGACGTTGGTTTTCTCATCGTGTGCTCATTTTGAGCACATGAACAAATGTGTGCACCATTTCCCTACACAATGGAAGTGAGAACTTGGTTGCTGAACTCATCGCATTGGTCAGGCACAACAGGTGTGCCAACCACTGAAGTCACCAGCCCAGCAGGACTTTCCCTGTGCTTGAGAAGCAGTGCTGAGAAGAAACTAAGCCTACAGATACACCAATATAAGACTGATAGAGCCTTCAGCTGCAACATCTTGCTTGCTAAACTTCCAGCTTGTGTTGTGGTTTCTAGCGATGCTTTTTACTAAGCTGTCTCTAAGAGTATTTGAGACCATCCATTGCCACAGAAACACTTTTTGGTTAGCTGTCATTACAGAAAAAATGTTAAAGGCATTTTTTCTTTACCAGATCTTGAATCTTTTAGACTGTTTTATGAAATCTTGAAAATTATGCGAAAGAATAAGTCAAGAAATACTATACAAATGTACAGATAGATGTTTTCCCTTAATCTATTTATTTCCTAACTGCTTAGAACTACTGCCAGACCTCACATACATGTCCAAATTAGTAATAAATAAGTGGATGCATCTTGAACAACATAGGAGCAGTAGGAATGAGTAAAAATGGATTAGAAACCAGACAAAACTCATGTAGAACTGTATAGCTAAACCAGACTCCATTGGTTACTTTCCAAGGCTGATCTTTATAAAGCTAATAGATCCTGCTGTATTTAACATTTGTTTTCTTTGACATATGTTTTTTGGCACAAAAGAAATACAATTTTTGTAAAAATGTAAAGTCATTGAGGTATTATGGAAAATACAAAAGGCCCTTAAGAGGCTAAAACATCCTGTGAAGAAAGAAAAGTGAAATTTAATTTGGAAAAATGCACAGGAAAATAGAATGCCTGATAGAAAATAATCTGACAGAAGTGTTCAACAATACAATGCTGACGCTTTTTACTGAGTTAACACCTTTCATTGGAATATATAATTTGTTTTGCCAGACATTGGGAATTATTCTTCCTTCTACCCTTGTGGTAGCCAAGGTCTCAAAATGTGGCATGGCTTGCTTAAGATGGAACAAAGGAAGAGTGAATTACAGTGCAGATAGCAGAAAAAACACAGCCTGTCTGTGGTGCCACATGCATGGTCTCAGCATCAGAGGATGTTCAGAGACTACTTTAGTTGTGGTAAGATTCTTTTGACTACATCTTTCAAAACTACTCCCTATCCTTATCAACTGTTTTGTTTCTTTTGTTGTTTCTATTTCTGCCTTCTCTTTTCTGGTCAGCTTGTGAAACACTCTGTTCAACTATTCTGTGATTCTGTGATCTCTACTTACTTAAAGTATTTATTTTCTCCTGGATCCACAGAAGAAAACAGGTGAGGCAAACACACCTTCAGTCTGCCTGGAGATTACAAGAAACCTCTGGACTTAGACAAAAAAGGCTTTTCTTCAAATCTATGTTTAAAACAAGAACAAAACCAAACAAAATTATCTTTTAAAATATTCATTTTTTTTGTTTGATGTTTGTTGTTTTTTGGCGGACTTTTCTTCCTTTCTTGGCTCACCTTTTTTTTTTTTTTTTTTTTTACTTTTTTTTTTTTTCTGGGCTTTTCACAGAATCACAGAATTGTAGGGCTTGGAAGGGACCTTAAGAGATCATTGGGTCCAACCCCCCTGCCACAGCAGGTTCCCTAGAGCAGGTTGCCCAGTTAGGCATCCAGATGAGCCTTAAATGTCAGAGAAGGAGACTCTACAACCTCCCTGGGCAGCCTATTCCAGTGCTCTGTCACCCTCCCTGTGAAGAAGTTCTTTCACATGTTGGTGTGGAACTTCCTGTGATCCTTTTTGTGGCCATTGACATTTTTGTATCATGGCTTCTAAAAACCACTTAGTTTGAAGAAAATCTGGGCAGACATAAATGCTATGAACATAAAAGTCCTTCAGTGAGACAGAGGGTAAGCATTTACTTACTATTTTCTGAGCCAATAACCAGTCCCAGGCTAAAAAACAGCCATAAAGCTCTGTGGACTATGTGTTTATTTAGGCTATCATAACTGAAGTCAAAGCTCCATTTTAGGAAGCACTAAGCCCTAGTGTATTGAGAAAAAAGCTCTTTGCTACTTCCCTCAGTTGTCAATAATTGCAATTCTGAGCAAGTTCCCAGTTAGTCAGAGCTAAAGGCTCAAAATTTTCCTTCATAGCTTCCTAAAAGAGAATCTCTGAACCTAAATAATTATAATATTTAGTTTAATTTAAGTACAGAAAAGATTTAGTACTTACTTTTAAAGATACTCCTAGAACTACTGTTTAAGTAATTCACACCTGATCTTTATCTGGCTGTTACATTCATATAGAACAGCTAGGTGTTTTGCTGTTGTTTTCTGGTTTTATTGTTTTGTTTTGTTTTGTGTTTCATAAATCTCTATCTCATAGGTTTGTGTATTACTTTTATATATACATATATAAACTGTCATAGACAGAATGTGGAGGGCTTTTAAACTGATTATATAACTCCCAGAAAGATCCATTCCATTCTTAGTCATCAGTAGCATTATTAAGCTAGCAGCTGCAATCCACACACCCTTTTTGCTTTTATCATGAAAACAGAAAGAAATTTATCAGTTATCAAATACAATGCCTTCTCTGTATGAATAAATTATCTTGTGGTTATACCTTACAAAATGTTCCCATCTCTAAATGCATCAAGTCATTTGGATGACACTACACCACAAAAATTATCTGAACTGTCAGAAAGCTGGAATGACTTATTGTATAAAAATTATTCCAATTTTTAGAAACTCAAAACAGTAGCAAATAAGAAAAAAGGTAAGTCTTTCGAGTGTATTGGTCATATCTAGCTCAGAGTGAATCACCGTTGAAGAAATAATGTTTGTTCTTTCTAAGGAATCAGTGATTTATGTTTTAATGACACTTGACAGGACAGTCATGATCTTTTCTTTCAAACAAATCTTTCCTCAAAACAGTACTGTATCAAATTTTGAATTCATCAATTTTAACACAGTTAAATTAGCAATAACGAGTACTCTCTCAGCTTTGCCACTCAGATAAAGCACCATGAAATGATGCAAAGTCCAAATTGTTAGAGTTATGCCTGTTTTTCAACTTTGATTTTTTTGCTTGGTTCTGACAAAAGGCTCCCCTGCTCAAGAAGCCCCACAGATGAGGGAGATGCATACAGAGCTTACTGGTAGATCTAGAAACTAACAGAGGACCTTATCCTATTTTTTGTGACTCTGTAGATGGAATTTGGCAAAAATGTTTTTGATAAATATTTGCATAACCATAAAAAAAAAAAAAAAAAACACTACTAACTGTATATAAAAAGCTAAAAACCTATAAACAGGTGTTTAGGTTTTCTTCTGTCCATTTTAGTGACTATAAGGCCACTGAGGTTTTGGTTTTCACAGTATACAATAAGTCTTCTCAAAAAGATTTTTCATAAAATAAAATTACAGCTTCTTAAATCAGTAAAGAAGGTTAAAAATAAACTTTTTTTTTTTTTTTTTTTTTTTTTTTTTTCTAAAGACAGCAACTTCTCCCTCAACTGCAGAAACTTCAAGCAGTTTTCACTTGAGCTGAGTCAACACAGATTGAGCTAAAGCATCTGGTCCTATGAAAGCTGCTGTGAGAGCTTGCCGAATGTTAAATCCTATTTCAGGAACATCGTGGTGACACTGTAATTATCACACTGCACTACTAAATAGGCTCATGTTCCATTTCAAACACACAGAGCTTCTGCTCCAGCATAGCACAGAAACCATAAGCAGGACCTGGCTGGTGACCTGGTTGGTGGCCTTGCTGACCCAGTAATGTCTCCTACAGCAGCTTCCTAGGATCTCTTCAGAGGAAAACACAAGAAATCCTGAAATAGGCAATTACGAAAGTACATCTTCAGAGGGAGGAAATCTTACCAATCCCACAGTAAAAATTAAGTTTGTGTTATGCCTCAGAGTGTTGAGATGCTAAATTTTCCAGAATCCCAGAGGTGGATCCTTGGCATGTAGGCTAGTGTCACAGCACTGAAAGCAAAGCGGCAGCTGTAGCTGAGGCACCAGCCCAGTTACCATTTTTTTCTTTTCTTTTTCCCTCTCTGTGTCTGAATGCTTTAAAGTCCATGTAAACCTTGAGCCAGGCAGTTAATATTAACTCTTTTCTTTGATGGTTTCCTAGTTTATTCCTGGGCCTGATCAAAAATATTTTAGTTTTGTGGCCTTTGCAAAAATTATTATAAAGATCTTTGGTTTGTCAGGCACACTTACTTTTTCCTTTAACATTTTTCTTAAGTGATGCTGATGCTCTCCTGAGAATCATGGGATTAACTTAGTGTTTCTGCTGCTTTAACCTTCACCCTGTCTGCTTTGATCAGACATTATCCAAACTAAAAATAAGACAGCTGAAAATCCTTCTAGATGATCACAGACAATGTACAAAATCATGCCTTTTAAATGACAGACAAAACTGGGTATGGTCTACCTGTTTATGGATGACTCAAGCAGCAAGAGGAAGGTAAAGTGAGGCACTGTTTGGACATCAGCTACTCTATTGTATGTTTTATGCATGAGCTAATAGGAATACACTGCTATGATAGTGGAAAAACAAGATGGAAACACTCTTGATTTCTTGCCATTCATGGAGGTTGGGTTGTGGATGTAGTCCTTTAGAAAGATGCTCTATAATGTCAAATTGTGTAAAAGAAAAAAATACATATATTTTTTTCCATCATATATTTGCATTTGTCTGCTAATACATAGAAGGAATTAAAATGCTGAACCAGGTTTTCCAGAGAGATTGTGGGCATATTTGGAAATATTCAACACTCAACCCTGAACAACCTCATTTGGTTGAGGCCACTCTGAGAAGGATTTGGACCAGAGGGACTCCAGACATCTGTTCAAACCTAAATTACTCCGTGATGCTGTAATAGATTTCTGTCTTAGACATTTCATTTTGATGGTATTGAAAGGTAAGATTTTTGAATTAAAAAAAAAAAAAGTCAAGATTTCTTTTTTTTTTTTTCTGTAAGGAAGCAGGTATCAGTGATCTACAGAGAGCTTTTATTGAGTAGAAGGCCTCAAGTCAAAGGCACATGATCTATATATACTATCCAAGGCTACTGTGAGAATAAAATATTGAAATGCGAGTTTTTTTTTTGAACATATCTCTTACTTATGGGAAAATGGAAGACATGAGTTTACTAGAAGCCATAAAGACATGCTCTTAAAAAGAAAACTCTCCTGTTTTCAGATTTTAACAATCTTAACCTTTCTTACATTTCAAAATAACATCTACTTGACTATATGAGAACATCTTCTTTTGTATTTTCTGCTTTAAGTATCTAACTATCTGATCATCTTTTATTTTATGTCAGCTTAATATGGCGTGAACCCACAGAAGTCTACAATAAACTGGGACATGTTCTAAGTATGGAGACAGAAGAAAAAAAAAAAAAAAAGATGTACGGAATCTCTGAAGGGCTGAAAGGAAAGATTACTTGGAAGAAAGAAATTTCTGTTATTCATTTATAAAGGACAAAGCAGAAGAAACTGATCTATGTTTTTAAAATATAAGACTAAATAAGGCTAATTCTGAATTGTGAACTTCAAATATAATATACAATGTGGAGATTCAAAATTCAAGGAACGAAGGCATCCAATAAGTGATTAGATTTTAATTTGACCATGTCTGTCTAAATATTCCTTAGTGAGAGTCAGACAATATTTATTAAAGCTGTTGCAACATGAATCTGAATGTGCAACAAAATGCAGATAGTATGAATTGTGGTTAATCTCTTTTCATGCAAGTGGTAAGATCATGTAGACACAGGCAACATTTATGCCAAACATTGAAGTATGAAGCTTCAACAAATTGGAATTCGGAGGTTTTTATTGAAGCAAATACCACCCCGTAAATCTGTCCATAACAAGGACTGGTTTTCTTCTCAGTGTTTCTCATCAGAGCGAACATTAGTGGGAAGAAATTACAGTACTGTGCAGATGCTTCCTCCCTGCCAAAATGAAGTCATTTAGGGGAGAAAAAAATAGAAGTTGCCTACTAAGGCATTTGTTTCATTCTAGCATTTGGGTAAAAGTAGAGGAAAAATTATATAACAGAATCCAACAAAAAAATAGAGTTGTTATTTATCTAATACTCTAATTAGTCAAAGACCTTAAAAGCAAAAGAAAACAGACAACAAAACATGCATTTGTGCATTCTTCTCTTTTACCATGAGCTTAATGTTGTGTTTTTAATGAGAAGATAAGATAGTCAAAACTAAACTTAATGATTAAGACAAAAACTTCCTGACAAAGGGTTTTGTAGTCTAAAGTGACAAATGGGTTCACTTTCTCAACTGTTAAACATGTCAGGAGCCTAGATAAATTTATTTTCCCTAGAAATGGCCACAGAAAAATGGTTATCTGACAAGTCCATTTTCTGCTTGATGTGATATGAAATCTCAAAGATCCCTTATTAAATAAAGACATGTTTTAAGGGGTGAGGTCAGAAGAAGTGTGATAGGAAAATGTTATTTTAAAAAACCTGTAGCCTGTAAAATATTTCAAACAAGATGAAAGGCAACAAATGTGTTTAATTTAATAAAGTATGTTTCTTTCATGCCAAAGAGACCACTACTTTGACTTCTATGATGGCTTTTCAGTTATGAGTGTGGGGAGAGATATCAGCCCAAAATACAGATTTTTATCAATGTTTGAGGTAAAATATGAAAATGCATGACAAGCCATTAAATGTGTGAGTGGTGCGGTTGATACGATAGAAGGAATGGATGGCATTCAAAGGGACCTGGACAGGCTTGAGAAGTGGGCACAGGTGAACCTTATGAGGTTCAACAAGTCTAAATGCAGGGTGCTGCACCTGGGCCAGAGCAATCCTGGACATGAGTACAGATTGGGTGAAGAACTCCTTGAGAGCAGCCCTGCAGAGAAGGGCTTGGGGGTTCTGATATATGAAAAGCTTGACAGGAATCAGCAGTGTGTGCTTGAAACCCAGAAGGCCAACTGCATCCTGGTCTTCATTAAAAGAGAAGTGGCCAGCAGGGCAAGGGAGGTAATTGTCCCCATCTGCTCTGCCCTTGTGAGGCCACACTTGGAGTACTGCATCCAGGTCTGGACCCCCCAGCAAAAGAATGTGGATCTGTTAGAATAGGTCCAGAGGAGGGCCACAGAGATAATCAAGGGGCTTGAGCAGCTCTCCTATGAAGATAGGCTGGGAGAGTTGGGACTGTTCAGACTACAGAAGAGAAGGCTCTCTGATGACTTCATCACAACCTTTCAATACTTAAAAGGGTCTTATAAAATGATGGAGAAGGACTCTTTACTCAGGTAGATAATGATAGGACAAGGGAGAATGTTTTTTAACTAAAAGAGTGAGGATTTAGATTAGAGGTTAGATGGAAATTTTTCAGAGGGTGATAAAGCACTAGAACAGGTTGCCCAGAGAGGTTGTGGATGCCCCATCCCTTGTGGTGTTCAAGACCAGGTTAGATGAGGCCCTGAACAATCTGATCTAGTGGGTGGTGTCCCTGCCTATGGAAGAGGGATTGGAGCTAGATGATCCTTAAGGTCCCTTCCAACCCAGACCACTCTATGATTGCATAGAATCACAGAATGTTAGGGATTGGAAGGGACCTTGAAAAATCATCTAGTCCAATCCCCCTGCCGGGGCAGGAACACTTAAATCATGTCACACAGGAATGTGTCCAGGCAGGTTTTGAAACTCTCCAGAGAAGGAGACTCCACAACCCCCCTGGGCAGCCTGTTTCAGTGTTCTGTCACCATCACTGTAAAAAGGTTTTGTCTCATATTTAAGCAGAACATCCTATGTTCCAGCTTGCACCCATTGTCCCTTGTCCTGTTATTGGATGATTCTATAATATGATACTAAATCACTTAGAATGACTTCCAAAATTCCCTCCTAAATTCTTAATTCAAAACACAATTTGAGGCAAAAGCTTCCATAAATAAAACAAACTGGTTTACTTTTATAGGCTTTGTGTGGAATGTCACAAGGGAATTCTGAATTCCCAAAGCAGAGTATAGGGTAAGCACTGGCATTAAAGATGTCCAAGAGGAATAAGGTAATAGAAGAAAAGGGGGAACACTACAGGCAGTGTATATGAGAAAAATGCTTATGGTATTAGCGTCAGCTCATTACTTTAAATAGCTTTAAAACTATGGAAAACTTTGTTAAATGTCCTAGCCATAATAAAATAAATAAGTAAATAACCTGGGGAGGGGTTATTCACAGTATTAGCCATAAAGACAGCATGCAGACACTTTGCCTAGTATGGACAAAGATAAAAAATCCCTTGCCTGTGTCCTAAGCAATGTCTGATGACTCAAGGAGAATTCCAATTTAGAAAAGCCACCAAATCAAATAATTTGGTTTTAAGTTAAACATGTTTTCCAGAAAGGTGTCCTATCCAGCTATGATGACATAAGAAATACAGTCCTCAATAATTTGTTCTAACCATCAGTCACTTTCAGCATAAAAAAAAAAAAAAAATCTAGTTTCTAATAGGACTTTGTCTGGTTTCAGCTATCAGCCATTACTTTCTGCAGTCTTCTCCAGCTAAACTAAGGAACTTTGTTTCTGACATTTTATCTTGAGCTTGTAGACTGTAATTGAGACACATTACAAGAGCCTGAGTTTTGCAAGTACCATTCTAAAAGGTATTTTCTCTGGCCTCAAAAACCTTTTCCATATTTTTCTCCTGCATCATCTTCTTTTGCTCAAGTTTCTTCAGAAAAGTGGCATCAGAACTGCACATATTATACAATTTATTAGCAATCAGAACAATGCTGTATCCACCTGCTTTTATCCAGCGTTCACACAGTGTTTATACTAACTTGCTCAAAGACTGAACATAGTCCTTCTGTAAAAGTACCACTTTGGTGCCTATGTTGAGGTGTTCACCCACCAAAATTCCCAAGCCTTTTTGCAAGTTGCTGCTTTCCTGTACACAGTCTTCCATTTTATATATGTGGTCTCTTTCCCTTGTCCCCATGTATATTTGTTCTAGCAGACAGACCTTGCCAGAAAACCAAGCCGCACTCTTCTTCAAATATACATTTCTCCAGTTTCTATAGCTTTCTATTTTTCTGTTTGTTTTAAATCAGCAGTGACTTTCATATTTCAATATTTTGTTTTGAAACTTTATGATATTAAAAAAAAAAAAAAAGTTTCTCCTAAAAAAGGTCCTAAAAACCCCAAAACTAGAATGACATGTAGAACTAAATGAACAGCTTTATGAACCTGGATCTTACCTACACAGTTTTCTTTCAGCATTTCAATCAAATTTATAATTCTTCCAAAGTGAAATAAGGCTTGTTTGATAAGACTTATTCTCCATAAAACCATGTTGACTGGCTTTAATGAACTGCTTATCCTTTAAGACTTTAATAATTACATCCAGTATCAACTTTTCCATTATTTTACTCAGCACTGATGTCAATTTACCCATGTCATATTTCTCAAATGTTGCTCCATGATAGTTCTCTTAAACTGCAATATTTTCCTAATGTTTATTAAAAATTAACACAAAGGAGGTAGACAACTTCCCAGTCAGCTTCTAACAAGTTCTGCTGATTTAAAACTGTTTACCCCTAGTAGACATTGTTTAACATACTAATTGTCTATGAACAAGGACCAGAATGACTAAATTATTTTCATGCAACAACATATCCCTATTCCTTTCTAAAAAAAAAAAAAAAAAAAAAGGAAAGAAAAAAAATATATATTCCTTGAACAGTTTTGTTTCCCTTGAATCATGCTAACAATGTCATCATTTTCATTCCATATTGGACTGGCACCTCTGCCAACATTTCTTTTTTTATTTCTTTTTCTTTTTCTTAATCCAGTAAAAAGAAAAAAGAAAAAAAAAAAAAAAAAGAAGAAGAAAAGAAAAAATTTCTAGTGCCGTTACATTTGTCGGGTTTAGGTTTTTCCCTAATATAGATGCAATAATTCATAACCTCTAATAGACGCTTAAATTTTTTTTTATTTTTGTCATCATTTTATTTTTACATTTATTATGGCTCCTGCTGCCATCACTACACCAATAGCTCAAGAAAATATGCTAGCCAGAACTCTGCCTATGGTTGTCACTTATTCCTGTCCATACTTTTAAAAATATAGTTACTTGTTCTCACATGTTCTTCGCCTTCAGGATTTTGCTCTTTTGAGACAGAAAACAAATTCTTATTGAGATTTTCACTTTTTTCTTATAATGAACATAATTACATTACAATCACTAGTCCCTGGTCCCCACATAGCCATCACCTTTGAGTAGTATGGCTAATTCATCTATATTTATCACATCAATGACAATTTACTTTGTTTTAAAGACAATATTCTCCAGCTCAGACATGACATCCTACATTTTTAAAAAACTATATTTTGCTATCTATTGGGGGAAACTGAGCCTGTACTGTCCAAACTCAGTTTCTCCTACCTCACATTACACACAATGAGTTGTATTTGAATAGGGACAGGTAAGAATTCATATTGTGAACTGAAAACATGACAGCAGAACACCCGAGGTAAATTTTGAAAAGTAACACACTATGAGACAGCAGGGGTTCTATTCAAATAGTTGCAGCATCCATAATAAAAAAAGGTAAATGTCAGTATGCAATGGAAGAATCTGAGAAACAAAACTAGGTGATTTAGTCTGCCTGGTAGTGATATATCACAGAAAAAAATAAAATTAATATATATGGAGGTAAATGTAAATCTTGACCCTAAAACAGAGGGTTGACCTCTTGACCCTAAATGTAAAACTTGACCCTAGGAAAGACAGAGTTTTTGTAGTGGGTGGAAGGAATATTATAAATGAAAAATATGAGAAGAAAAAAGTGAAGAGATACCTACAACAGAATATGAGTGAATACAAATCTTGAGTCATAAATACATAGCATAGTGTAACTATTTCAAAAATCAGTTGAACAAGAAAAGGAAATCGCTTGCACAAATTTAAGGGATATAAAAGAAAGAGCTCCAAATGTCAAGTGATTATAGATATTTTAGCTCCACGTGCAACTTATGTAACATATTTAACCCCTACAACTATGGCTTCTCAAAAGAGCTTATTTTACAGTATGCAGGGCTGGAAATTATTCTCAGCTTTCTGCTTTGAAACATACTGGAACTGGTGTACCAAATAACTACAGCTGAGCTGTTAATTAAAAGTCACACAATACAGTTAAGTTCAACTTCTTCCATGGAGAAATTATATGATTAAAAAAAAAAAAAATCTTCAGAGAAGAGTATTAAAAGAAAATGAAAGAGGGAAGGGGAAGGGGAGGAAAGTGAACATGATAATCAAAAGGATACAAAAGCAGAGAATGACTGAATGAGTACAGTAAAATTTTTAAACAACATCATAAATAAAACTCGGGATTTTTAAAAAAGTGTAAGTAAATCTCTAAATAGAACAGAAGGAAGAAAAAAGGACAATGAATGCGAAAACACTAAATCCTTCTATAGTATAGGAAATTAATTTTAGGCAAATCAACAAGAAGAAATAATAGAAAGAAAAATGTCATGAGAAAAGACCGTTGGCACTGTACTCTGCATAAAAATTCAGTGAAAACTTCTATGCACCCTGCAAATCAATAAAACAAAAAATGCTAGGAACTATGATACTGAACAGAAAATAATATTGGCATGATTGTAAGGCTGCTACTGAAATGGTATAGCCTTAAATGGAAAAACGTCTTCTCTGGAAGTACAGAAGACTCCCATCTTCTTCTAGAGTCACAGAAAGTCTCTATGTATGAAAAATGAAGTTATTAAAGGTTAAAAAGGAAAGACTCAGGTGAGGAAAACCAAAAAAAAAAAAATCCAGCCCCCCCCCCCCCCAAAAAAAAAAAAAAAAAGAGAGAGAGAAGGAAAGCAGGTAGATGAGAATATAAATAATCTTCTACTCAGTTTCATAAACATTTGGATAAGATTTGGATCAACTGAATAATTGTAAAATTAGAAAAAAACAAATGCAATATAGAGCAAATTCATAGAGTTTGCTCTTCTGTTGTTGGGCAGGAACACTTACAGTTAGTTCACATAGAGAAAGTGTTTTTTACAGGTAACACTGCCCCAGTATGCATAAAGTTTTAGGCAGTCTTTTCGAGAAGTTCACGTAGAAGCCCTTCCTAGTTTAAGGAACAAAGCCAAAAATATTTGTTTGATAATTGACAAATGGAAGATACATATGAATATCCTGAGCCAAATAGATCTTAACAGTGACTGTCAGATAGAATCATTAG
This sequence comes from Oxyura jamaicensis, assembly GCF_011077185.1. Lineage (NCBI taxonomy): Eukaryota > Metazoa > Chordata > Aves > Anseriformes > Anatidae > Oxyura > Oxyura jamaicensis. The sequence continues at coordinate 147,823,647 of NC_048893.1, read as the reverse complement.
CAACAGGCAGTGACAGGACTTGAGAAGAAAAATAAGGTGTGCCAGGGAAAGATGGAGAGCCCAAGAATATGGTAAGAGCTTAGAAAAAATAAAGTAAAAAGCTTAGAATAATAAATTTTCAGACGATAAATATGTGCATGGAAAGACTGTACTTGGCAAGGTCTACCTCTTCTCTTTTCCCACATTTCCCAGAAGGTGTTACAAATGTAGGTGAATGAGAAGGAGGAAGCTTGAAGAGACAAACTCTGGCAAGTGAGATTATACTGTGCCCTAATATTTGCAGTATAGAGTCAGGAAACATCCATAAACTAGTGTGACAGGACAATATAATTTCACATTATATATACAATATATTCAACATGTTTAAATCTTAGAAGAAATAAAAAGTAGTATTTCAGATAATTGCTGTAATTTTGATAACCACATTATATATACATGACATAGGAATCTCCTGCAACATCCACACATAGATACAAAATAATGTCAGGGTGTAAGATTCTTATAGAATCATAGAATCATTAAGGTTGGAAAAGAGCTCCAAGATCATCTGGTCCAACCATCACCCTGCTACCAATGTCACTCGCTAAATCATGTCCCCAAGCACCACGTCCAAGCTTTCCTTGAACACCCCCAGGGATTGTGACTCCTCCACCACCCTGAGCAAGCCATTCCAATGCCTGACTACTCTTTCTGAAAAGAAATGTCTCCTCATTTTCAACCTAAACCTCTCCTGGCGCAACTTGAGGCCATTCCCTCTAGTCCTATCACTAGTTATCTGTGAGAAAAGGCTGACCCCCAGCTTCCTTTCAGGTAGTTGTAGAGAGCAATAAGGTCCCCCTTGAACCTCCTCTTCTCCAGACTAAACCACCCCAGTTCCCTCAGCCACTCCTCATAGGACTTGTGTTCCAGGCCCTTCATCAGCTTTGTAGCCCTTCTCTTCTCCAGGGCCTTGATGTCCTTCTTGTAATGAGGGCCCCAAAACTGAACAAAGCACTCAAGGTGAGGTCTCACCAGAGCAGAGTACAGGGAGACGATCATCTCCCTGGTTGTGCTGGCTACACTATTCCTGATACAAGCCAGGATGCTTGTACCTGGGCACACTGACAACTCATGTTCAGGTGAGCATCAACCAACACCCCCAGGTCCTTTTGCTCTGCACAACTTTCCGGCCACTCTGCCCCAAGCCTGTAGAACTGCATGGGGTTGTTGTGACCACAGGACAGGACCCAGCACTTAACCATGTTAAACCTCATCTCATTGGCCTCTGCCCATTGACTCATCCTGTCCAGGTCCCTCTGCAGGGCCTTCCTACCCTCCAGCAGATAGACACTTCCCCCCAACTCGGTGTCATCTGCAAACTTACTGTGGGTTCACTCAATTCCCTCATCCAAGTCATCAATAAAGATATTAAAGAGGATGGGCCCCAACACCGACCCCTGGGGAACACCACTGGTGACCAGTCACCAGCTGGATTTCACTCCATTCACCACCACTCTCTGGGCCCAGCAGTCCAGCCAGTTTTTAACCTAGCAAAGAGTGTACCTGTTCAAGCCATGGGCTGCCAGTTTCTCCAGGAGAATACTATGGGAGACTGTGTCAAATTGCTGAAGTCTAAGTAGACTACAAAAATAGCCTTTCCCTCGTCCACAGGTGGGTCACCTGGTCATAGGAGATGAGGTTGGTCAGGCAAGTTGTCTTTCATGAACCCGTGCTGACTGGGCCTGATCCCCCAGTTGTCCTACATACATTGTGTGATTGCACTCAAGATGACCTGTTCCATCACCTTTCCTAGCACCGAGCTCAGGCTGACAGGCCTGTAGTTTGCTGGTTCCTCCTTATGACCCTTCTTATAGATGGGCATCACATTAGCAAGTCTCCAGTCATCTGGGACCTGTCCAGATGATCATGACTGCTGATAGATGATGGAAAGTGGCCCAGCAATCACATCCGACAGCTCCCTCAGCACCCTTGGGTGGATCCCATCTGGCGCCATAGACTTGTAACGGTCTAATTGTTTCCACCTGAACTGTGTGGGGGTTCTTCTCCTCCCTGTCCCAGACTCCCAGGTCAGGAGGATGAGTACCCTGAGGATAAATGGTCTGGCTAGTAAAAAGAGATGTAAAGAAGGCATTAAGAACCTCAGTTTTTTTCCTTATCATTAGTAGCTTAGTAGTCACATTCCTCCCTGCATCCAGTAAAGAATGGATGGCCTGTTTCATCATTACAGAAGGTTTTTCTCTAAATGTTTTCTGATGGATTGGACAGAAATACTATGCTTTTTATTTATTTATTTATTTATTTTTATTAGTGGCATTTCTTCTGTCTCTCAGAACTGCCCTTTTTGTGAAGAAACAGTCTGTATTTAAGAATGAAGTAAGTAAATATTGACTGCTCCACTTACTGAGTCATATGGTCACTGAAGATGTACTAGACCCAGAATATCAGGAAAAAAAAAATACTTCTTGATCAAGTCTGGATCAAAGTTTCCTGTGTCCTGCGGTTCAGGAGAAACTCACCATAGAAATCTGCTAGACATCCACATCTGACTTAATCAACCTGAGCAGTCTGCACTCAATAGAGAGAAATTGGTGTTTCCAGAGAGCAAATAGAGCTCAGCCCAAACAGACTGTCTAAAAAGATCAGGTAAAGCACTTTCTGCAATTGTCCAGGGATTACCAAACCAGATTGAGAGATTTAATTCTCAGATATCTCCAGCAAGATGCAAGCAAAACCTCCTTGTCTCCTCCTGTATTCAGCTCTGGTGAAGCTACACCTTGAATACTGTGTTCAGTTGTGGGCCCCTAACTACAAGAAGACCATCGAGGTGCTGGAGTGTGTCCAGAGAAGGGCAACAAAGCTGGTGAAGGGTCAGAAACACAAGTACTATGAGGAGCATCTGAGGGAGCTGGGGTTATTTAGCCTTGAGAAAAGCAGGCTTGGGGGGATCTTATCACTCTCTACAACTACCGCAAAGGAGGATTGTAGCAAGGTGAGGGTTGGTCTCTTCTCCCAAGTAAGAAGCAATGGAACAAGAGGAAGTGGACTCAAGATGAACCAGAGGAGGTTTAAGTTGGATATGAGGAAAAATTTCATCATTGAAATGGTTGTGAATCATTGCAACAAGCTACCCAGGGAAGTAGTTGGGTCACCATCCCTGGAGGTAATCAAAAGACGCATAGATGTGGTGCTTAGGGACATGGTCTAGTGGCAAACTTGGTACTGCTAGGTTAAAGGTTGGACTTGGTTATTTTAGAGATCTTTTCCAACCTAAATTATTCTATGATTCTATCTTATATGTCTACCCAGAGTACTAGAACATACGTTTAACATTCTTTTCCTTCACCTTTTCAAGGCTTGTCATTCTTTATGACATACAAATTGTCAAAAAATTGGTCCAAGCTAAACAAGGGAGTGGGAAGGGAAAACATTGAAAATCCATCTGCTTGTCCCTTGGTGATCTCTGTAGAATGGCCTGACTGAACAAAATTCTTGGCTCCAAAATCTTTGAAATTTCCCAAAACAAACATCAAGAGTTAGGGATCCTACATATTTATGCCCACATCCTGATGCATATTTTTCCTAAGAAAACATATACTGCATTTATGTATGTGTTTCTTTTCAATCTGATGATGTACAAAGAGGTTACAGTTGGGTTACTTTTAGTATAGTTTCTAAAAAATCTTTTATAATGTTCTATATTTTTGTGAAACACAAATCATTTGCCTTACTTCACTTGACATTTGAGCAGTGTATGTCTTAAGATGACAGTGTGTAGAGCCCCCAGCATACAGTCTCTCTACTTGAGACCTGAGCTCCACTGCATTTTCATAAGAGGTGCATAATAAGATATAATAACTCTAAGCAACGGATCCACCTCAGAACAACCTGTGCCACTGTGTACCAGCCCATTTTCCACCAAAGTCTAGCGTTACCATTCAGTTATCCAAATGTCACTTCACTTTGCCAGTATGAATTACATTTCCACTTCTAAGTCATTTACTCAGAATATTTTTAGAAATACCTGCAGAATTATTTTACTACTAGAAATCAAGTCCAAACACATAACCCATCTCATTGCCTCCCTTCCTTGACTTCACCAAAAAAAAAAAAAAAAAAAAAAGTGGGTGGGGGAAGCGGGAGGGAGAGACAAAAGCCTTAGTGTGATGGCAAATTACGAAAAATTGCAGTGGAAGCAACCCACAGTGTTATGCTGACAGTTCATCAGCATCTCCTGACCAGCATCTCCTGTACTGTTCCCTCATTATTTTACAGATCTAACCAGGTAAATCCACCCTACTACATGAAATATCTTTTGCTCTTCATGTTTGTCATGTATCTCCTGAAACAACACACTTCTGTTGAATAAAAGGAAGGAAGAAAATCTGAATAAGCTTTGTATGCAATTCACAGTGCTTCAGTGACAAGTGTCCTGATAATGACTGGGAGACAGTGAAGTTTTTGGCAGACTGGGGACAGACGGCTATGATAAGTCTTCAATTTTTCTGCACCAGCTTCACACAAATCCATTCAGCCAAGATACTGAAAGGGCAGATTTTCTCCAAATATTTCCCCAATCCTACAGACCAGCCATCATCAGGCAGTCAACACCTGGCCATAGGTAAAATGTTGGAGGGTGGAAGAGAAAGCTACATTTGCAGACATACTGTACTCAATAACCTAAATGGCTCGAACTCCCAGCTTTCTTACAGAAGACTCCTTTTCTGATATTGGGTGATTTTGTATGTAAATTATGTGTAACTCCAAAAATTTTGTTCTTCAAAACATCTCAGACACTTACTTGAGAAGCACATTGTTTCTACAAAACATTTACCAGTACATCATTTCCTTATAATTTAATGAATGCTTTACATTGTAATTTTTAACCATTTTTGAACTAGGATATTTCTGTTATGTCTTATAAAGTAATTTTTATGCGAAGAATGAAAGGGAAGAATTTATCTGAATCAAATTATGTAGTCTTGATAAATAACATGTTTATCATTGGGAGCTTACAAAAATCTCTTGTATTTCACAGGGAGGAATTAGAAGAGTAGGAGAGTCGAATGTCTCCTTGCCTTTTCTGGGGAAAAAAAAAAAAAAAAAAAAAAAAAAAAACGAGTCATTTCTACAAGTAACAAAGAAAGGAGGTTGCTTGTCTCCAGAAACCAAATATACAAGGTATTTTATCCATTTGTTTGGAATTCAGTAGCAATGCAGAGAATTCTGTTATTAATGTTAAAAAAAAAAAATAAAAATAAAATAAATTAGTTTTAAAATTAACCTAATGTTAAAAATAAGTAATAGCTGATTTTTCTAGTGATTTTTTTTTACCTGCACACTTGTAAACAAAATGAACACACAGCTATTGTCCTTTCAATGAAGACATTAGAGGTGTGCTCAAAGGAAAAGAAAACAACTTCCAATATTTTCTAAGTTTTGCTTTTTGAACAGGCAACTGAAAAAAATAGCTGTAATTGGTGAAAAGAAAAGGTCTTCAGAGATGGGGCAAGCCAAGCAATACAGTAGAAACCACAAGACAGGAGTCGCTATATTGGAGCAATATGCACTGATGGTCGAAAAAAACACAGCAACCCATGTTCTGGTGCCCTGTCTGATAAGTCAGCCAAAATGTTGTCAAGGAACTACTCTTCTTCCTGTTGTGATTTCAATAGTTTCTTTAAAGAATACCCTTCTTTCACCTGACCAAAACTCAAGGTTGACCTAGCTTATATTGCATTATCCTTAATGGAAAACATCACTAGTTTTGATAAAGAAAAATAGCCTAATTTAAATGGAAGATTCAGATATATGTTCTAACTTCTGACAAAATAGTTCCCAGGTTCCCTCCATGAGGTAACTGTACCTAAATACTGGTTTTGATTAGTCAGAATGGATCAACTTTTTCCTACAAAGGCTATTCTGCTCACACGATAGATGAAATCCTTTAACATTCTGCTCATGCACAGTTCATTTTTATTGTTTAAATGTATTTAAATAGACTTTCCACATTACCACCTCCATTGGAAAAGTCAGTTATTAAAAAAAAAAAAAAAAAACTTGGAACACCCCTTTCTACTTTACCCCTTTCTACTTTATGTCATCAATATATTATATATTTTCTGCATGAGTTTTGAGATCCAAGAAAGAAACATGTATTAGTTGAACCAAAGGAGAAGCAGCCATCGTTAGGCATTGTTTGCTTTTAACAATCCTCAGTATCTGTAGGTAATGATAATGCTGACAACCAATAATCTTCTTCTAATGAAGGTAGAGGTTTCATCCCACCTGGATCAAAAGTGGAATGTGGGAGTTAATCCCTGTAGAGAAAGAATTATAGGTATCAGAGACCTTGAGAAAAATGCCTAGAGTAATAACCACAGTAGGCTTTAATGTCCTGTTACTTTCCTCTTTTAAGGAACTGAAATTCTGTTAACGAATATCTGTGATAGTTGTGTAGAAACATCAGTTCATCACAGAACTTTTTGATTTATTTATTTTTTAGTCTCCCTCTCCTCTTCCTTAACAGTTAAGTGGATTGGAATGTCATTAAGAATGTGACAGGTTATTTTCTTACGAGTTAAATTTAGTCTTCACTACAGCTTTAGGGCAACATTTTATATTGCTTACAGAACCAAACTTTTAATAGCTTCTGGTAAACTTTACAAATTATATCCTTCAAGGACTGAAACTAGCAATGCTATGTAATATTATATCAGTTTTGATATCTCATTGCAAGAGTTAGAAAATATCTGTAACTGCAATTTTAATTTCATTGCTTACACTTCTGAAAAATAAAAAAAAAATAGGAAAGCAAGATGATAGCCAACATGAAAATCATTGGTGAACTGAGCAGTGGATAATAAAGTTGAATAACTAAGTCCCATTTCCAGATATTTCTAGTTAAATCAGCAGAAGTAAAAGTTGAGAATTCACAAAAAGAAAAAAAAAAAAAAAAAAAAAAAAAAAAAGGATTTTATACTCAGATAAAATAAGACTGGTCTTTATTGGATCTTAGTATGAATCTTCATTCCTTTGAACATGACAAAACATGGGGAAACTATCCATAAATGGGCTGAAAGAATATTGTTTGGATTTTTTCCAAAAAGTGCTGAAATTATTTAATATATATATATATATATATATATATGAAACAAGCAGTGCCATCTTAACACATTGAGTCAATTTCTTTCTTGACTGGAAAGTATTTTGCTTGGTCAGACTGATAGGGTTGCTTTTTTGGTTTGGTTTGGTGGTGTTTGTTTTTTTGTTTGTTTTTGAAAAACAAATTCACCACTAATATTATACCAAAAAAATTATTCGGAGTACAGTTTTATTGGAAAGAACCTCTTGAATTTTTGTACTGACAGACAACGTGTTACTTCAGAATCAACAAAGATGATTTTTTTTTCCTCCCTGGAAAATCTTTTCCTATTCACATGCTGTCTTTCTATCATTTTTGCCTTGCTCTGACCCCAAAATTATCCCATTTCCAAAGGCAGTCATTGCATTTAACATAATGCATCTTTCTTTTGAAGCCTGTAAAGTGTACTATACTCAGCACAGTAAATCTACCAAAAACGCTTCTTTTAAGAATATTGTCTGGAATTAACCATTCCTAGTAGACTTAATCATCTCTGACAAGATAAGAATAACTCTCACTGAAGTAAGCCAGAGCCATAGATAACAGTCTGCTTGGGAATAACAGGAGATCTCTTCTTGTCTTAAGCTACTTCTAGATGTGTTTAAATATATATGCATGTTTGTGCAGTATATGCGGTCACTCACTGCTGTCACATACTGGAAACTACTCTCAAAGGTAGCTTTAATTTTGCAAACAACAAACAGTTGAGAAGCCTGCTCTCTGGAGAGACTTTTAATGAACCTCCATAAGTCCTGCTTTGTGCCTATCTGACATCATAATTTAATCTTGCAAATATTCATCAGGCTTGAAAATTGCTAGGTAGAGAACAGAAAGAATATTCCCTCAAAACCTGAAGAACATTTAAACTTAATTAGTTGCTACAAATAAATTACCTATATTTGCAATGTTAATCAGATGACCATAATATTAAATCTTGTATATAATATTTTCTCTTGGTAATTGAGAGACAGCTTGCTGTTACCTAGTCAGTTCCCAGATTTTAGTCTTTCTGAAAACTCCATCATTACTTATTAATGATCAAGATTAATAACAATTAGTGTTGTAGCCAGCATTGTAGCTCAGACCTACTTCCTGTTGTTTCTGTGAGTTTTTGTCCCACTTGAACAAGTACTGGGATTTTTCAGATGGTGACTTCAGCAGGATGAGGACATCTCCCATGTGTGATCATTCTCAAGTTATTAACTACCAAAGTCAGACTACTGTCAGGCTGTGGTGTTTTGTTTTTTTCTTTATACCTTCCTTGCAACATTAAAAAAAAAAAAAAAAACTGTTCTTCAGTATTTCATAACTTGTGGATTGAAGTCCCACTGATCAGTAAAATTTGCTCCAGAAAGTATGAATACCTTAAACCAATGCTTTTTTGATATCGAATGTTCAGAAATAACTCTCCTAAACTGTTTCTCAAGTGACTAACATTTATGATTCTCTGTCAATTGCAAATTGTGCTATCTCACTGTATTCAAAACCATCGTTGTCACTTTTCAGGAGCCAAGGAGTCTTGATTATTTTTCCAATCAAGGTTCAGCATCTAGATATAACAGTAAGAAATGCTTTAAAAAATCCAATTTGTCAACAGCCAAGATAGATATTTCTTTTGTATTAACACAATCAGCAAGCACTTTTCAAGGCACGAATTTAAGAATCCATGAGGATTTGAAACTAGACATGATTTTATATCAACTAAGCTGATGAAAAGAAAACAGAAAGAAAGAAAAACCACAAAGGGGAAGCCATTTTCCAGTTGTCCCTATCCACACGTGCTTTAGGTGACCAAAGTAAATTTTGAAGGTGTTACCTTACTTGTGCCCAGTGATCTCCTGCCATAAACATGTACAAAAATCTGATAAGAACTTGCAATATCCTCTGAGAATATATGGAATCTACTGAAATAAAGCATTGTCTGGAGGCTGGGTGTCTTTTCTTCTACACAGTCTGAAGGTGGAATACAGACACTTCTTCCCTGCTATTATTAGCTCTGTCACAAATATAACTTAATTCACTATTAATTTGTGAGATGTTTTACTAATTCACCTTAAAAAAAAAAAAAAAAAAAAAAAAAAATTAAAAAGAATATTTTTAACCCTTGCAAGCAACCACACAGACAGGCATCCCGATCTCCACGTGAGCAGCGTTTGCAAACCAGATGGTTTCCTGCCACAGTCCTTCCTTCCTGCTGCCTTTCCCCAGTGCCAGACCATGCTGCTTAGCCAGGCACAACATGGGTGTGCAGAGCTGAGATGCTGGTCCTACCTAGGAAACTGGCTTTTGGAGAGTAGCAGAAGGGGAACTGAATGCTACCTGAAGGATCACATTAGGGAGATGTGTGTGTGTTTCTCTGTGTCAGGACATAGCTCTGTGTCATGACATGAGCTACACAAATATATTTTCTTGGAGGTAAAGCCCATTTAAGAGACTCCCACTCTGGCTTCAGGTCCCTGTGCATCTGCCACAGTTCTCAGATGCATCAGTTGTGCATTTTTTCTGAAAAAGGTATTTTTAACCCAGATTATCTCCCAGTCTTAGTGTGAAGAACAGATCTACAGACCACTTGTACCAGTGCAACCACAGAGCTTGAGAGCTGAGGTGTGAAGGCTGGGATAAGCATGCAAAACCCGAGATTACATCAGCTAGTTTAACATGTGCAAATGCATCCTGAAAGTGCATCACTGTACTATATTCAAACTAAGCTGTCTTTTTTTCCCTCATACCATAAGAAAAGAATTAATAAGAAATGAGGTCAACCCTACTAGTGATGCACTGCTCATTACTTCAGCTTCTCACCTTCCAGTAACACCATTAGATCAACAGCTACAGTGTAAAAATAAGTGTAGCTATGTCTATACAATAAAAAGAAAAAATGTTAGAATGAGGAGGCAAAGAGAAAGCACAGAGAGTGGATGAAAAGAAACTGAAAATTTAAGCTATGGAAAAAAAAAAAAAAAAAGAAAAAAAAAAAAGAATCAAAGCATAGGGTCCCACTTCAAATATGCTTTCTTTCTAGCATGCTACAATGGACATCCTCATTATCATCCTCCTCATAAGAATTAGCATAGCGTGCACAGTACAGAAATATATTTTGATACAGATAAGAGATATTGCCATAACAAAAAGGTGTATGTCTTCAATCCTTTTCAATACTTTCTTTCTTCCATGAGTTGCAGAGTTCTTGTGTTTGTCCCTTTGCCTTTTTGAATCATTAGATTGATCTTTTCTCTACATCACACACACAGATTTACTGTGAATATTCCCAGCAATTCTATGTAATGTTCAGTAGAATGTGAGCAGGAGTGGCCACAGAAAGCCATGCCATATTATGCAGAGAATGGTGACTTGTTTGAATGCACCCATCCTGTTCAATTCCTAACATGCATGGTACTAGTGATCTGCACCCTGGGGCATCGCTGACCTGATAAGAGCATTTACATAAACATGTCAAAGAAAAACAGCAGTGTTTGACATGATGAGATTAAATGAATCATGATCAAGCGATTTTACCACTATATTTTTATTCATCCTGGGCCACTGATTTGAGGACCACCGATGTTCACTGAAGGTTTTTCAGGTCAACAATATTTCCATCAATGGTCTTAGCAAACCCACAGTCTCATTTTCATCAGATAATGTGCAACCAGCACACTTGATCAACCCCGTCTGACTTAGCTAAGGGCATGGGAAGCCCTGGAAGCCCTTCCCCTGGCCCATATCTGTTCACTCCGCACTCAGCTGGCAGCAGATATCTGTGGCCCTGAACATGCTGCACTGATCATTTTGTTGCCTTGTGCACTGAGCACAGCATTATTAAGCCTGACAGATATAAAGACACATACCCTGCCTAGCACATATATGTCACAGAAGTGGACAGATTGTCCAGAGCATCTGTAACTTCACAGCTGCTCTGGTACTATAAGAGTGCCAGACAGAGGCTTACAAGAAGAGATTCCAAGTGCAGGTATCTCTGAAACATGCAATCATCTGGGACTGCCCTCCTGTGCACTCTGCTGACAGACCCACCTTCAGTTCACTGCCAGCACGTCCTCCTAATGCCCATAAAGAAGAAAATGTTTTTGGACAAAGAAGTGATGATGTACTCTACACCATAAACTGCAGAGGAGGAAAGATGCAATCTATAGTTTGCTTTGCCTACATTCATGTGCCATATGCAGACTTGATAAAGTATGGCTTTGTGATTAAGCAATACCAGCTGCTAAACTGATAAAGTGAGGAAAACATCCAAAGATTTCTCAATTTTTAACTCATCAAAAAGGAGGGGGGGGAACAACATAATTTGACATAATTGTTCCATTTGAGTGGCACTTCATTTTGCTCATCGATATGAAAAACAAAGGGCTACATTAATAACAACTACAGCAACCGGATTTTTCTCCAAGAGCTGCCTGCCTTGAGCCCTGGAGGAGTTCTCTCACCATTCAGACACATGGTAGAGGAGCAATAACACATCTTCCCCCAGCAGGTTTCAAGCCTCTCAGCCTTCTCTTTTTTCCCCAAGCAGAAAGCACGTAGAGAATCTGGCCTCATTTTCAAGTGTTTTCAAGAGTGCCCACACTGCAGCTTCCAGAGGATATGCTCCCAGTTCCAGCACAGCACATGTAGCACAGCTATAGCTGTGCATCGGGCAGCAATACACTAAACACAAATTTTATGGGAAGCAGTATTTCTCTTGTGAAAAGCAGTGGCCCTTACAGTTTCACTCTTGGCTGCACCATAGCCCAATGAGTGGGATGCTAGCAACTGTTATACGTCCACACGTTTTGCCCCCTGCCTCGTGTCTGATGCAATGGTCTTGATAATTAATGAAAAATCTGTCTTGGGGTTTAGGAGATGCGTTTTGTCACATGAGGTCTGATCAGCTGAAAACCATTAGAGGAAAGAGCTCAGGAGGCAAACAGACACAAGCATTAACACCAGTTGCCTTCTAGCTGCTATTGCCGAGAAGCCCTATTGAAGCAGGTCTCTACATGGCATCTTATGGAGCAAGTCAAGCCCTAATGCATAAAATTCCTTACATATGGGCTAGTTCCTTATTTTTATACTTGAGTAAACCTAAACAAGAAAAATAGTACAGCAGCATGTTGTTCTTCTTTTGTTTACTTCTTCAAAATGCTTCTAACAATGATTTTCTTATTTCTACCTCCTTGAAGTAGAAATGTAATAAATCAAAGACTTTGAAACTACAGACTATTCCTACCACAAACTAATTTTATCGTGTCCTTCTCTTAAGCACACTGGCATAACTGTTGATGTGCTAGATTAATTTCCTCAGCTACAGCAAACCAAGGTCATTAGTCAGAAATCATGTTAAACAGACATCTTGTTGCAGACTACCTTGTCTTTACCTTCAGCAAGCTCTGGCAGCTCTCACTACTCAGTCTGACTCAGTATTTCAAAAGTACTCTTCTCACACCTTCCTACATATACTTGGCACAGCCTTTTGACCTGCTACTACCACCAGGAACGTACATATCTAACACTTGGTGAGAAGGAGCTCAGAAAGGCTAAGAAAAACATGTTTTAGTCTAATTAGTGGTTCCCAAGTAGTCTGGACCAACAGATTGCTGTCATACCTTGACATTTCTCATGAACTGTTGAGTACTGTGCCACTAAGCAATGTGCCTACCATGAGGTAAGAGAGACATTCAGTTATAGGCAGAAAAGAAATACAAATGAGTAAATGAGTTCCAGATTGAGATGAAGTATTCCACAGGACTTCAGAAGACCGTTACTTATAATATTAATTGTGGAACATTAGAAATCAAAGTAAAGTAATACAATCATTGCAGGAAAGAAAGGCATAAGTTTACTAATTTATCAAAAGGAAGAGTCTTACGACTAGGTAGGTTGAAAAATGTAAATAAACTTTGTGCTAAATTTTCCCTAAGCTTCCGTAAAAATGTCAGTTCTGGGGTGAAAAAGGTGTCCCATTTTGCCTGCAACTGAGAACTGAACATGAATATGAGTCTTTGCCAGAATAATATTGCTCCAGGGCAGATCCAATCTTTTACTACCTGATTGCTAAAATTAAGCTGTTTTATTATAAATAGGATGAGTTGTTGCAATTATAGTATCGCCTTGTTTCGAGGCAGATTCCATCTAAACTTAAGCCTGATTTTTATAGCCTATGGTTACCTAAATCATGACCTTATTTGGTAGCCTGTTATAGTTATGCAGACAAAAATTTTATTCCTTCTACCATTTCTTACCTGTGAATATTTCATTTTGCTTTTCTTCCTCTGACATCTCCTTCTGCTCTAGGTGAAACACACACAAAAAAAAATATATATATATATATCTTGCAGTGCATTCTATAAAGGTCTCTAAAAGGCACTGCTGCACCCCCTTTAGCATATTAGGAACTTTAAGTTTTAATTTACCTTTATGTCTTACTCGGTGTTTTCTCAACCACTACTGTGTGATTTTGAGGTTCTGAGGTACTCTCTGAGACCTAAACTCCCTGCTGTGCTATATTAGAGCTGAAGAAGATAACAGAAAGTACCATCAGCTCTTTGCTTCTACAGGATAGCTTTGTAGCATTTAACATGGCCTTAAAGACTTCCATTGATTTGCTGACAACAATTAGATGATCAGAGGGCTGGAGCACCTCTCCTGTAAAGAAAGGCTGAGAGAGCTGGGGATGTTCAGCCTGGAGAAGAGAAGGCTCTGAGAAGACCTCATTGCCACCTTTCAATACTTAAAGGGGTCTTATCGAAAAAATGGAGAAGGACTCTTTGCTTGGGTAGATAATGGTAGGACAAGGGAGAGTGGTTTAAACTAAAAGGGGGGGAGATTTAGATTTGATGTTAGGAGGAAATTCTTCACTATAAGGGTAGTGAGGCAGTGGAACAGATTGCCAAGAGAAGCTGTGGATGCTGCATCCATGGAAGTGTTCAAGGCCAGGCTGGATGGGGCCTTGGCCAACCTGATCTAGTGGATGGCATCGTTGTCTATGGCAATGGGGTTGGAGTTACATGATCTTTAATGTCCCTTCCAACCCAAGCCATTCTATGACTCTATAATTAGGAAACTACTAGATCTAAGCCAACCACCATATGCTAATTAGTACCTAGAAAGTCAGCAAGTAAACTTCCTTATTTTTTCCTTGAGCCCAATTCAGAATTATAGATTACTTTAAATCCCTCAAACTCTCCCTAATTTCTTTGTCCCCAGATAACATTACTCACATTTCCAATCTGCATTCAGCTGCTATTATTTCTGACTTTAAAATTGTATCAAGACACTGATGATGTTTTGACAATGAAGGCTATAATGTAGGTTTGACACAGCTCAGAAAGAGGAAGAAAAATATATTTCAAATAAATGAACAATCAGTTTTAAAATGTTTCAACAAGAAGATCCAGGCCATGATGGCAGCAAATGACCCATAGACTTTGAAATGCTGTTAGGTAGATTATTTTAAGATAGAGTCTTCCTAATACAGAAATTCTGCAGTACACATTATTATGCACTCAGGCTCAGATTTTTAAAACATGATTGTCTAATGTCAGCTTCCTAAATCAAACCTAAGTGCCATATTTCCAAAAAAGCTGAATGCCAGCAAGTCCTACTGCAACGCTTTCTACTTCTGTGGCATGTTGATTTTGGAATGATAAATACTTTGATAAAACCAATCCATTTATTTAGATGTCTAAATAAGGGCTGAGCTAGCATACCAAATTTCAGACTGATGAAAATGATTTTCCATCAAAGTATGAAGCATATCTGCAGTGAAAATGCTGACACATTCTTAACAGTAACAGCAATTCAAGATCCCAGAATAGAGAATACATTCACTTGTTCTCAGAAAAACAGTTAATTTCATTAAACCCATTATGACTGCTGTTTGAATCCCCCACTAAATGAGTGGGACTTGGCAAGCAGTGATTTTTTGTTAAAGCATGTGTATAGATCCTGAGCAAATGAGCAGATAATAGACAGTTTTTCTAGAAGCAAAACCATGTCCAGAGGGTGTCCTAATATCAGTAAAACCATGTAGCCTTTTGTGTCCCAGAGAAAATGCCAGGATTTCTGACATTTGCTCAAACCATCCATGTTTCAAACATATGAATGCCAAGAGGGGTTTAGGGAGCAGAGGGGCAGGGAAGTGGAATTGGGTAACATGAGAAGTGCAATCATATATTAGTAGATTCACAGTCAATCACATCCTAACATATCTTTACCTCTTTTTTTATTTTAAGAAGCAAACACAAGATAAAAAACCTGTATTTTTACAAAACAAAATATGGTGTAGAATAAGGACATATTCTGAGGCATAAGCAATATGGATATGTTTTTGACTAGCTCCTTAAGTTTAACTCATTGCTTCTCAAGTTCAGCCCTCCTGCTGTGTATGGTGGCTGCTCAGGCAATTGCTGTATTCTGTTTCATTTTGTTTGTATTCCAATAAGTAACTGGACTGCAATAAACTAAATGTTAAGGATGGATCCTTAGCAAACAATGAAGACTTCTCTTTCAAAATAACAAGGTACTATACCATCTATGCCATTTACAAAATGTTGCATCGCATCTTCGTGAATTAACCATAGCATGTTGCTGTGACTCAGCTGAATCCTTGGTTGCAACATACTCTGTGAGCCAGTGGTGTAGACAAATTAAGAAAGAACAAGAGTTTTATGGATTTTTTTTTTTCTTTTTGGTGACTAGACACAGTGGATTGAAAATGTAATGGTAAAGCTGTGGCAGCTAGGGTTATTTTCTCTTAACAAAGCAGGCATTTCAGGGCCATAAGAGGAATCAGACAGATGATGAACCAATTCAGAATTCATAATTCTGCCAGCCTTGTCATATTTGTGACCATTTCACTTGCCCTTAGTTGTTTTACTGTTCCCAAGCATTGCTTAAATTCCTCAGTCCACATTCAAGACTTTCTCTTTCTTTGGCAGTACACAGAAGAAAACAAGCAACCTTTAACAGGACAGCTGAACAGTAGCCATAAAGTTGGTGCAACCAGCTTCTGCTCTACTCTTTCTTGGAGCCTTTGGTGTAGAGAAGGGAAGTCTGCCAGAGTAAGAGATTTACAATATATGCAGTATTAAAGTTTAGATGCTATCATTAACTCACTGGGAGAGGGAAAAAAAAAAAAAAAAAAAAAAAAAAAAAAAGCACTCAGTTCCCTCACTAAACCAAAATGCATTCTCCTGTCAAGAAAACAATGCCACAAATACACAAATATTAGACTCCTAATAAAGTATTTTTCTTCCTTTCCTCTGATCTACATGAAGGACCAGAAAGAGGATGCTATACTGCAGAATTGTCCAGGATTGTGATGTTCCCATTCCTACTAAAAGCTATTGCCTTTTCAGGGCTGGGAATACCAACTCTCTTGAGGGTACGAAGCACTGTTCTTCCAACAAGAACACATGCCTAAAATATAGCATAATCCAACCAGTATTAAAACCATGACTGTCACAGTAACCTCAGATTAACTGTTGCCTGGTGAATATACTTTACATTGCTAGTTCGGTTCCCTGGGAAGTCCAACAGAGTCTCTGCACCATTTTCCAGGATGCCCATGGAGTCACAAGGTAAAGGCAGACACATGCCAGTGTCAGTGACACCAATTCTGTTAGTTATGTGTGGCACAATAGATACTCAACAATTAAGGCAAGCAATTGGCTGAAGAACTGAATGCTAGAAGGACTAAAGTAATGCTGGCAAGGAGAAAAGCAGATGGAAATACACAAATTCTTCTGTAGTAGCACTCCTCATGATGAATGTGTGCCCTGAGATCACCAAGACCTTCTGTAACCAGGCTGTTCACCTTGTTTTATGACTCCTTCTCTGTATTTCTAACCACTGCTGCAAAAGCAACTTCTTCCTTCCAGAGATTAAAAAAGATTGGACTTCTTCTTGTCAAGTGACGGCTGGACTATCGTGCCCTCATATGTAAAGCCTCATTATTTACATAACTACAACTCTGAACAGTGTCTACAATTCACCTCTCTTTATGGCACTTCTATCTCTAAAGGACCTAATTCAGTCAGAACAGAGAAATCAATAGCATGTGATTAAGTGCATCACTACCAATCTGCCCTGTTAGATAAATCAATTTCAATACTATCAAGACCTCCTCCTTAAAAGTTGATGGTCATGCAACAATCTCCAGCACAACTATATAACACTACAGCTAAAAGGACTTCCATTTACATTATGGAACAAGCAAAGGTCCAACTTTGTTCTTCCTTGTACCTTTTCTCTACAGATGAAAGCATAAAGGCAAGTTGCTTGAACTGACTACCTATAGGTTAAGAGGGAAGTGCATGAAATGGTGGATGCATACTTAGACGTGCAGAAACCAATGCCAGAAGAAAATCTTGTTGGCTTTGTTGATCCTCACTAATGGCCATAGCCAAGACAGAGTCAGATATTTAGCTCACGTCACTTTTGTGATTTTTTAACTGTCTTTTCCCTGCTGTGAAAGGTACAAATCACGTCTGTCATGACTTTTCTTGTCAGAGCCTGAACTTGGAAAATAGATAAGAGTTTTCCCTCTTTCATAAATTGCAGATGTAGGAATGAAGCTGTTATACTCCACGAAAACAATATTTCCTCAAAAACAACAAAAAAGGCTCTTTAACTTAACATGGTTTTAAACTAAAGCCATCGCTGTTATTGCAGTTAGAGACTTCACAGCGCTCTTTTTAACCTTGAACATAGATTTATGGCTCCCCCGTTTTACATGAAGAAATCACAATCTTTGGTCTTGTTATTATCAAGGTTTCTGTGGGAAAAAAAAAAAAAAAAAAAAAAAAAAAGCATTCTTTGGAAACCAATGACAGATTAAAGATTATACATACACCCACATGCACACAAATACATTTTGGTCTTCTGGATATATTCACCTCCTATCTGAGAGAAATGTGTATATATACATATATATATATTTTAGAAAGGCCTGAGTATAGAAGACTACATGTGAAAGGAAAAGGTTAGAGGCCTTGGTGTAAACCAAGTATTATGCATGTTTTCACAGCCTCCTTGGTACTGCCACCACATTTTGCAACATCACAACCAGCAACAGAAGTTCTGGTGTGAATGTCACCATCAGGCAGAGCCTCCCTATATCTGACGGATTTCCCAGGTAAGGGTATACACAGCACAGCCCAAGCTGATCAGCTTCAACTCTCAGTTGCATCTGCATGGCCTCACTGAAATCGATGCTTGCGCACCTGGCTAATTGCAGGTCATTTTCTCCACAGCGAGTATTATTGACTCAATGGCAGCTATGTGTTTGACCTTTCTCTCCACTCACTGGGGAAAATGAAAACACATGAAGTGAACTAGTCTTCCTCCTTTTTCAAAAGGATAGGAATGAACGATAAACACAATATATAAAAGAAAAAGGTAGTAGTTTTTCATGAATAATCAAATTATGAATAACTGTGGAATTCTATTTATAGCATAAAGGTGCAAACAAGAATCTGAATTGCTAGTGACAAAACCTGGGTTAAACAGGCAGTACTACAAAAATGAAAATATATATTTAAATAAATAAATAAATAAGCAGCTACAGCAGTAGGAAGGATGAAGACTAGAAAAGCCTCATTTTCAAAAAAGAAAATTGTGACTGGAACTAAATAAGAAACAGGGTAATACACATACTTTGCTTAGCAGCCTGCTGTGTAAGCAAGTGCTTTAGCGACATGTAATTGTTAACTTAAAGAGTTGCTTTGACATTGTTTATCTGTGTGTGAGAATACAATATTTAGCAGTATTTCAAGTGCTAACAATGCAACTTAAAGGAAAGAAATAAAAAGAAGTATTCAAAATAGTAAGAGTGATCAGAACATAGATTGATAAGAAACAAAAAGCTTGTATTTATTGCAAAGTGTTCGTTACTGAATATGTAAAATTGATAAGCAACAATAATAGGAAATGTATTTGTTGTTGATAACTTTTGAATAACTGAAAATGTTGAAAAAGAATAGATCACAGTAAGCATTATGCCAGTCTCATAAAACAGCGGGTATTTTATGTCCTCTACCTGTTTTGAATACATCATAAAATGCTATAAAAGAATTGCATCTTTAGAATTATAATCATATGGCTGCTGCCATTATAATAAATAGATTACTGCTATGAATATTTAAATAATATGCAGTATATATGCAATTAAATTAATTCTGACGTTTACAGCATTGCATGACCTTAAAGCAATGCAGGCAAAGTACCTGCAATGCACCTGAAAGCTGTTGTACATGTCAATAAATGGTAAGATTGCCTGAGCTTTGAAAAGAAACAGAGATATCCAGAATCTGAAACAATTGGAATACAGCACAAAAAGCATATACACAAAACATAAACTCCAGTTTTAACAATTTTCTTCTTATTCTTATAAGGACTGTTGGCAATATTCACTTTTATTATATGTTTTAAATTAGACAATGATAGACGTAACACTAATAAGTTACAATACTTGCAATGCTATGGCTGTGAGTTTACCCTGTATAAGCAAAGTATATGTAAAGCAATTTCATTTCTTCAGAGATCATGACATTTATAAATTACTTTCTTATAAAATGAGATTAAGGTTGCTAAATGACCCATGTAGACACATTTTACTCCAAAATGAGAAACATAACTCATGAATTGATGTTGGTAGATGGTATATCCATGTATTATCCATGTATATAGGTATATTCATACAATGCACTGATGTTTTTTACCGTAATGGGCTTCCAATAACACCGCTGACTTCTGTCATGTTATTCCTTTAACATTTCTTCAGTCATAGACATACAGCATAGCATTATTTCCAGAAATAGATTTCACTAAACACAGGAGTGATGCATAGAAGTCCTTAAGGCATTGTTCCTCCTTCTCAAGCAATTAATGTGGCTCCCAGACACAAGTTATTTCACAGCCATTGAAATATATATATATATATGCTCACGGTAGTGTCAAAGCAAGAAGCTAAAGTCCTCAAAACACTGTACAACCATGTACACAACCATGTACATTAATAAAGTATTAGTCTGTATAGAATGACACTCTTTTACCCAAAACAAAAGCAAAAGGATTTGAAAATACCATGTTAGAAATACAAAGTTTTCACCCTTTCTGAGCACATCAACTAGCATATATTTATCCTTTCAATACCACTGGGTGGTAAAGAAACATCCACACCACTTTTTACTTGGGGATCTAAGACAGGTGATTTGGTTTTCCCAACCTTCAAGAAAATACACAGAAGAAAAGGAATAAACTTCTGGTGCCAGCTAGTATCCTTCCTGTTATAACCAGCATCATTTCTGACATTTAAAGTTGAACATTCAGTACAAAGTACATCACAATCCACACTAACAGCATTGCATTGATGTTATTAATTCAGTTTTTCTGTCTGCTTTTTGAAGGAATTCCTGAACAGCTGGATATACTATGCTATTCAAGTACAGAAGATGCTGTGATTTCTGAATGTCTGAATTTCCTTTCCTCTGGGCCTGCAGGTTGGATCTCGGAGTTATCAGAAATCTGTTTGCTGGGGGGAGGCTGTGGTTTGCATTTATTGGAAAGTTATTTTGTTTCAATCATATGATTCAACGTGATAACATAACTTTGCACAGTCTAAGCACCAAAATAGTGCACTCTGCAATGTGAAATACTCTGTTGTTTAAGCAGGGAGAAAGATACAGTATCTCCCAAAATTCAGATATAGGTGTTTAAAAACCATGGAATAACGTATGCAAGAAATCCCTGGTTTTGTTTTGTTTGTTTTTAAAGTAAGTTCTATTAGTTGACATGTTGAAGAAATATTCTGCCACAGCACCACTGCAGTATAGTTATGTTTGGAAATATCCACAAGCTTCAAAAAGCCAGTATGCAAGCATCTCATAACGTTACTAAAAATATTGTCTACATATAGAGTATGTCATGTACCAGTTGCAGTATGCAATACGTCACATGGCAATTAAACATAACTAAAAATTATATACTTCTCCTGCATTTTGAATTTCCAACTCTGACTTTCTCTTCATGATTAACTTCTGTGACAAAATCATACCAGTACTTTAAAATCTAATTGATGATTTTGTAAGGGAAACAGACTGACTTATGCAGCAATGATCCTGAAATCAACGCTTTAAAATTTCTCAGCCATAATCGCAATCATTATGAAGATTGCTAGATAATCTACCCTAGCAGTAAGTCTTTGATAAATGGTCAAATACTTTCTGGTGAGAATTACCATGCTTTGGACAGTTCTATCATCAGAACTACAAACAGCTATTCTTGAAAACACTTTTTGGCTTCCTTGCACAAATATTTTTCCAACACAAGAACTGGTAATGACGCACACTGTTTAAATCCCCTTCAATTTATCCTGTGATTTTTTTTTCCAGCAACATAAAATGTGATACTGCAAGATATGGAGTGTTATAAAATACTAAGTGACTTTGGCTCCTATGAATGTCAATTCTATTTCAAAACTGGGATGATATTCCTTACCTTCTCTGAATAAACAATCCATGGGGAAAAATAAAATAAAAAATAAAAAAAATAAATCTCACCTGCTGCATTCAGTATATTTCCATGAGAAAATACCTTCTCTCAAAGTCTTCTTGAAGATGTTGGCAAGTTCTGAAAATAGTTTTGTCAACAATGAAGCAATAGCTATTTGTAGGGTACATATCTGCAATTCAGCATGCAAATCCCCAGAGTTCATACCTTTCTTATGGCCCACAAAGTAAAATGAAATCCACAAAAATTTGAAGAATCTGATGCAAACTAGCAGACTTTTTATGAGGTTCTGCAGAGTGAACCTTAGAAGACCAGCTGCTTCTGATGTTCACTGTTAGAACATTTTAATTAGAGGTTGGCATGTTTGCAGTTGATCTTCATCTTTGAGGATCCCTGCCCTTATTCTTAAGCTATACTGAAGTTGATGTAGATGCAAGCCTATCATTATCTATTCATCCCAATACTTCATCACTTTTAACCCTAAAAAAATAGAGGTACTGCACAGTACTAGTACCATTCCCTCTAAACATTCAGATGGAGCATCCAGCAAAACTGAAGATTTGCAACCAGATGTCCTCTCTTTATTCAGTCTAGATATTGAAAAAAATTAATGTGTTATTTTCAAATATAACTAAGTTTCCAATAAGTATATGATCAATGCCAAGAGTCACTTAAACTGTTGTCATAAACAACAATAAACAAACGTGGAATATTTCCACTTAACATCTATGCATTGACCTAGTCTATAGAATCTAGTTATCCCACTTATTCAAGATAAGCAATTTAGCTTAGAAATAAAAGGGAAAATAACATTTACAAAAGCTTTAACTGTGAAGGATACTATTATGCAATAAGAAATGATTTCATACATACTTTTTGGCATTCAAGTAGGTGCAATTTAAAGTTTCAATCAATTACATAATTATATATTACCCAGAAAAATATATAAATCAGCTGTAATGGAAATGCAGCTATTTCATAGACCCTGATATGTTTATGATGCTTTTAAACAAGTCAAGGCAAAACATTTCTTGCATAACTTAACTGAATTTAAAAATTATTTGTGAAAAAAAAAAAAGCTTTTTTTTTCTTAATGCCTGATGGGCAAAGCTATCAGCAGCAGCCAATATGTCTACCCATTACATGATTTACATTTACATTGCAACTATAACACTATAAATCTGGGTTCTGAAAAAAAAAAAAAAAAAAAAAAAAAAAAAAAATTGAAATGAGCTCATATTTATATTCATCTGAAAGACATGGGGGGAAACCACTCCTAACAACTTATATTAAAAAATACAATTTATTAAAATAATAATAATAATAATATATAGAAGTGCCTGCTAGACTAAAAATAAATAAATAAATCTAAATGTCTCAGTGCAACCAGTTAGCTTTTTCTAACTTAATGTAGTAGCTTCAGACTAATTGCCAATACATGAGAGCTTTCCAACTAAATATAGAATAAATGTGTTCCAACATTTCCAGTTATGGAGAATAAGATTTAAGGGAAAATTTAATAAATAAATAAAAGAATGAAGAAATACTATTCCAGCAGTGTCTGTTGCCAAAACAGACTTATCAGGTCTGTGACAGTGTGACAGCATTCTGAACAACCCTGAGATTTTTCCAGGTCATGCAAAGATGCACTTCACCCTCAGCAGCATAGTACTAACACAGCGTACACCTGAACCAGCCACTGTATATAAGAAAGAGTCTTTTTTGAGGCTGACATTTGCACCACACTGTAGGTGTGCTCCACCCTCCCGGTGGTCCAATGGCTGAAGTTGTGTGCCAAAGTGCCTTGGGGCACCCCTCTTGCTCTGTGGACAGAGGGTCCTCCAGCAGCTGCTGCCCATAGGCTGCCAGCAACCCCAAGACAATCTTGGGGAGTTGAAGATAAATCTTCTTCTGATCACCTATCAGTAGCACAAAGTAATATGAGTTGGAATGGAACTCAGGAGGTTACTAGTCCAGTGTTTTGCTCAAGTCAGACAACACCAAAGACCAGGTTGCTCAGGGGTTTGACCAATTTGCCCTGGAAAACCTTTGCAAATGCAGCCTGCACAACCTCTCCGGGCAGCCTGTGAGTACACCACAATGGATGTCTACAGTTGTCAGCTGGCCTGAACGTCATTGCCAGAGTACACAGCATGTGTCCTTTGAGCCCTTGAAACAAAATGGATTGCCCTTGTCCTCCCCCCTCTGTGCTGTACCAGTCAGTAGTGGAAAAGCACACACTGTGTGCAGATGAATCACAGTGTATGAATCCCACCTCCCCCTCAGATGTAGTACGTGGAGCTCTGCTGCAGCACCAAAACTGCCTTCTGACAAAAGCACTTTATTAACTGTAACTTCAGGAGAAAGGAAAATCTTGAACTTACCTGAGTTACATGTTCATACACTAATAAAAAGAAAAAAATCAATGTTAATCATGTATTTGCACCTGCCCACTACAGAGTGCTTTAAAAAGCAGCTTCCAAGGATGATTCCTGGTGTGCAGCAGTGCTATCGCTCTTGGTATCACTCTCAGGAACTAATTATTTTCACTGTCTCTTAAGGAATTAAATCAACAAGAGACAACGGAAAAAAAGAACTGTGTCGTTATTCATAAGCTAAGCCATAAAGGCTGTAGCTCCCATAATAATAATAATTAATAAATAAGTAAATAATAAAAAGACCTTTTGTGAACTTAATGTTGCTATTTAAGAGTATTCTATATGAATAAGGCGAACAAAATAAACAAATATATTTTCATAAAGCAGCTAAGGTGTTAGTATGCTCTCAGGTTTTGTAAGACAATCACATGAGCAACAGGTTAAGGTCTTAACAGAGAAATTATTTTGCCTGTGGCTAAGGACTCCAACACACAGTCTGAAAGGTCTCTTGCTTATGTCAGCTGTACATTGCTGTAGCACCAGCAACTCCCCTCTAGTTTAAAACAGTTATTCCAGATTATGATAAATCAAACCCATAACCTTGTTACACTAATGAGATCCTTGCACTTTTAGAAAAATACAGGCTTTTGAAACTCAAAATTAGAGCTTCAAGTTTTTTGATGACTACTTGTAATCCTATTCTTTATTTTTACAGTATTGTCTCAGATATGGAAGGGTGTTGCTCTTTTATGACTTAATACCTATCTATAAAAAGAAGATATCTTTCTCAATAATTACTTGGAGGAAAAAAAAAGTGGGGGGTGAGGTGAGAGGGAGGCTGGGGAGGAGAGGTTTGCCATGTATC
The DNA here is from genome assembly GCF_011077185.1 of Oxyura jamaicensis. Classification (NCBI taxonomy): domain Eukaryota; kingdom Metazoa; phylum Chordata; class Aves; order Anseriformes; family Anatidae; genus Oxyura; species Oxyura jamaicensis. The sequence continues at coordinate 147,798,755 of NC_048893.1, read as the reverse complement.
CTACATGCAATAGTAATTATGCCTGGGAGTAAAAATAGGGATTTCATTTTTCCTCTAAGGAAAACACTTTTCAAGAAAGCCTTACATAAAGGTTACCCTTCTTCTGAACAAAAACCATTACAGAAAGATCATTTTAATTATAACTACATTCATTTCTATCAAAACTGCAGGTACACACTTACAAATGTAAATTCCATAAGGCTTACCTGCTCCAGTTCTTACCAGGTACAAATAGCTAGTCTGAAAACTCATCTTTTAATTGCACCTCTTGACATGCTGAACAGTGCACAGGTATTGTGTTCAAAGGCAGCAGTGTATAATCAGGCTGTGTATAACCATAGAAGTCTACCTTCTGGCATATAACTCTACATGTGCATACAGGATGGCATGTATAATTGTAAGAAATACTTTCTCTTGCCTTCCAGACTGGATCTGAAAAGATGATGCATATGTAAAGGTATATGTGTGTGTGTATGCATATATATACATACAGAACCGCAGCACAAAAGACTGGTGCATACTTATTTATCTAGATAAATGATGAGTTTACTTGATTTTCCTTACTGAAGTGAAACTATATTTTGCTTACTTTTTAGCTTGTGCATCCTGCACTTCTCTCGGGTGTTTATACTTTCAGCACCACTCAGCTGCCTATCAACCACTTAATCTATACAGAACAGCAAATGCCAAGTGATAGAGCCTAACAACATATCTCCATATCCATTTTGACCATATCAGACTTTGTTTTGGATTGTGTGCATTTTCCATGGAATATCAGGTTCAAGACCCTAATCCCTATTTTCAGATCACTCAATGTCTGAGCATGAAGATATCTAATAGCTCATAAGCATTGAGGCTCTGGTAAATAAGTTCAACCTTCCGGCAGAGTAGAACATTCTACAGTAAAGGTTTTCTCTGTAAAATGAATGGCCACCAGAAAATTCTCTTCAAATGCAAGGTGCATTTCTTTGAGTCTTCTCTAATAGAACCACAGAACAATCATGTGCATCTTTCTAATAATCCAGATCACTCAGTTTTCACAACATGCACTCCTCATCTAAAGAAAAGGAAGAAATAATTAATATGCTGTTGTTTGAATATATTAATATGTTATATTAGACAGTAATAATATTTAATGCATTTCTGAAAGGAGCAACAATGAAGAAGGAAAATATTTCCTGACATAAGAATTCTCAAGTGCAAAACAAGGTTGTGGTCAACCCCCTTTCCTTACTATACTTACTGCTTTGCTCAAGCACAGAAACTCTGTTGGCCGGGTTAAACCACAACACATCCACAGCCCAAAATCCTAGTTAAAGATATATACACCATCTTAATGTAGTCTAATTTTTTACAATACCTGTCTAAGCTGACTAGTCTAGTTAATACATACAGGTTTCTGTGTCCAAGAAAGCAACTGAGGAGAGCAATATAGTGCCTATAGCTATAGCACCTGACTCTCTTTGTTTCACAGGCACTCATGATCCACTGCCCAGGCAAAACTGGATCAAATCAGATGTCTTTGGCACAGAGTAATTCTCAAACTCTCACCACTGGTTTCACATACTGACTGTACTGCTCCATCTGACCTCATGCCATTACATTAAATTAGAGTCTCTCTGCATTTCAAAGATTTATCAATATATTTTGGACTCACCTTATTTTTATGAAGTGCATTAGAATGTATTTGTCAATAAACAATAGAATCCTTGCTACTTCACTTCCTTTTTACTTAATCTCCATTTCACAAAATAGGGTCATTTTCAATGGGTTTACCACAAGGAACAGTGAGAAATAATAATTATCAATAATTAAGTCAAATTTAGCATTTATTACTCAGCAAGAATTGCCTAGAAACAAAACGTTTTCCATAAATGCATTTATCGTTCAAAAACCTTTTGAACATGTTTTAATGCATGCACCTCCTGCCCTACAGACTTTAATAACCTGTCCATTATAACAATGCATCATAAGCTAGATACTCACAATTCAACATTCCAGCAAAATTGACAGGTCTCAAGGCAAAGGTCTCTTTTTCTGGTTACACAAGCATAATTCATCTGATTTTCAGTATGTCAGTTCATGAGCCTGAATGTAATATTTACTTTTCATGAACATTCTGCTATAATTGATAAAACCACTGTTTTTGTAACTGCTTCTGTGAGTAACCATGTTGTCCTGGGCAGAATCAAATTATAAGTAGGGAGAAATCGAGTGAAACAGCTTCGCCCAGCTCTGTTCCTACTCTTCAGCACAAATCAAAGGAGTTGTGTACCTCAAATATGTCAAGAAAGTCCTAAAGAGGAGAAACATTGCCATGAAATTAAGATCATTCTGCTTCTCTGCTGTTTATGTAAAAGAAAAAATATGAGCTATTCTCTTTCTGTAAGTGCCAAACAGTATCAGTTGTTAATAATTTCATAGCAAACACGTAAGTGAGCCATTTGGTATTCATCAGCTTTGATGTGCTGCCTGCCCTCAAAGGCCTTTTTAAAATATGTACAAAGTCCACAGTACCAGACATGCATTTCTGGACCATTTTCCTTCTCAACCCATAGTATAACCACAGTGTAACTACAAAATTACAGTTTGTCATCTCTCTCTTTTAAATTTCAATTATGACTTGTAAAAAAAGTCAACATCGCCTTACAATAGGAATCATTCAGGTTCAATACTCATTACGTGATCAAAATAGAGAGCAGGGAATTAGAATAGGTACACTGTATTTATAACGCCCTTTGAATGTATCCCACTTTTAGTTTCCCAGCACAGAGAATCAAGACTTTGAGTTAAAAATAGTCCTTCAGTCTTTGGTCTTTAAGTTAAAATTAGCACTTGAAAACATTCACACTTAGGGAATTATAGCTCCAGCAACAAATCTCACCATTTCAGTTGCAACATGTGACAACATTCTTCTGCAGCGCACAAAATGCTAACTTAACGGGATGTTCTCTTAGGTACAAATTCAGGAGGTGCCGCAGCTCCCAGCTGGGAGTGAAGGGGGCTCTGAGCCAGAACCCAGAGCACAGAGCCGCAGCCTCCAACCAGGACTTAGGAGAGCAGTGTAAGGCTGATGGTGATGGTGCCAGAAGGCTGTGAAGTCGATCTGCTTTGGGTCCATGTGGCACATCTCCAGTCCATGCACTGTTCCAGTGCAAGCTCGAGGAGGTGGCAGAGCCTGCTCTTTGACCTTCATTTTCATTAGTCCCCTGCTGAACTAGCATTCAGCATGCATTTTACCAACAGATATAGCTATGGTGATCTGACTTTGATTCAAATTCAGCTGATTATTGAAAGCTACATCATAAAATGTATGCAACATGAGCATCGATAATGTCACCATCCTTCATTCTGTAAGTTGTGCAGTTCACAAGCATGCAAAATGAGAGTGCAATAAGCAGACAGACTGGATTTAGTACCATCCTTATGCTTTGCACAAATATAGGAGGCCTCACACCGAGCACAGCAGTAAAGTCAGCCTAACATTTCTCCAAGTTGTTTACCAGCTAGCTCTCACTCCCACATATTTGCAGACTGCTAAAAATGACAACTTCTCTTCATTTCAGCTTGCTCCTACTGGCTGCCTACTATGGTTTGAAATTTCCAATCTGACCACAGAATAAAGTGGGAGCCAGTAATGAGACAAATAAGCTGCTAGAGGTCTGTTTCCCAGTCACCACTTGGCACAAACCAAAGCACCTGGCCAGTTGTCTAAAGCTACCTATTTTTCTGGGTTGGCTCGGATATACATTCACTAGGACTCACGTCAGGTTATAATATTGGCTAACTAAGATTTTCAATTGTCTTCCAATAAATGAGAGCATATGGAAGAGTACAGAAGACAATGAACTATACCATATCTGTTGTTTAAATGCTTTAAGCTAACATAGGAATATTAACATATATTATATTATATATATATATTAACATATGTGAGCTAGCATAGGAATGTTAACATCAATTGACTAATACCTGATGGCAGTAATTAGGTATTTTGTCAAAAAGTCAAACAAAGGCATTAAATTAATGAAGGAATAGCCAACCTTCCAGAACTTAAATAGAACAGTAACAGGAAAATGCTCTTAAATGTTTTTGCTTCCCCCTTCACTGCAAATTTTCTCAGATTTTACAGGTATGCAGATACAATATCCAGCCTCACAAGATTATAACCCACAAGCAAAGCCTAACACAGTTACAATGTGAAATAGAGCAGTTCTGTCCTGGCTTTGGCCATTATTTGGAAGGGGCTGTATCTTTTTTCTGTGGAGTACTCTGGGGAAGCTTTCCATAGGGACCTCCACTTTTCTGCTCATGGTGGTGTGCTTCCCCTAGCTCCTTGTTCCATGTGCCACTCCCTGTAGCCCTCCAGCCCCCAGACTTGCATCTTTATGAATTCTAGCAGCAGGTACTGTTTCTGTCCAGTTTCACATCTCTTGTAAAACTGCTGCTTTCCTTTTTCTCCACTCATTGTGGCTAATTAAAGGACGAGACAACCAACTCTCCTACCTCCTGTTCCCTGGATGTTATTTCCTAACAGTTTTTACCCCTCACCTTTTCCCTGTTGGGATCTGATTACATGCAAACTGGGCTAAGACTAGGAAACACACAGACACAAGGGACCTGCTACACATTCTCCTTTGCTTCACTCTCTTCCACTTCACCCCAAGTGAAGGGAGAGGGTGAGCAAGGGGAAGTAGCAAATTTCTTGTTTTTCCCCACAGGTTGCAACTCGAGGGCAGCAGGAGCAAATGCAGGCTGTGCAACAGCCGCCTCAGCTGGCAGCATCCTGCACCCTGTCCTAAGCCATCCTCCAGCCTCCCGCTCTGGCAGCCATCCCACCCTCTGCAGCCAGCACTGAAGCAGAACTGCTGAGCTGTCAGCAACTTCTCACAAGAGGCCAATTTTTACGCCGCATAATTGTAGCAAAAAAATTAAAAAATAAAATCATGAGAGTTGGCAACCCATGTTAAATCTGCATGCATATGAGATTAGCTGAATCTTTAGAATACAGTTTTACAAAATATTGCAAAATTATTCAGTTTAATTTTTCAAAATCTGGATTGAATTCAGTCAAAGTATAAACCCTGTTTTCTTCTTTATTCCCTCTTCCCTCCCTCCAAGTGAGTATAATCCAATTTTCCTTTGAAACTGTGGCATTTTATTTTGGATTGCTTGGGAGTTATGAACAAAACGAGAGGAACAGTAATAGGAATGAAGAAAAAAAAAAAAAAAAAAAAAAAAAAAAAAAAAAAAAAGGAATTTGTTAGTTTCATCTTTATTTAAGCAGCCAGAGAATGAAATAGGACACTTTGCTCCATGTCATTCTTTTTCTTCCACCCATTTTCCCAAAATGTATCTAGAAGAGAAGGATCTAAACTAGTTATTAAAAGCTTATAAAAGGACAGTTTTGTGTACCTCCTACAGAGCCTTAGTCTAAGGGTTCAAACTGTTGATACCAGAGTGCAGGGAAGGAACCAAGGTGTTACAGATCTAGGCACTGATGGGAAACTTACTCTGGCTTGCCTCAATAGCTGGCATCAGAAGGCCAAAAACAGGTGCCATCCAGGTTGGACTGTAAAACTTGTAGAGCACTACCAACAGGCAAGATTCCCATCAATTTGCCAGACTGACTAGGACATATTTTCCATGACAGGAAACCATAATATTAAAGAAATATTGGGGAGAAGGGCTAGGGTCACATTTGCTGACCCCACAGAAGTTTGGCCCTGAGATGCTGCTATTTCACCTTTGCTTGTGAAGGCTCAGATGATGAATGCTGCATTTCATGTTGCAGTGAGGGCTGCCAAGCATCCGTTTCTTCTGGCATTGCTGTCACACAATCTCAGCTCACTGCTTGCTCTCCTGCATCCAGCAGAGCTGCCTGGGCAGGCAGCTGACACCCTTGCCGTTGCTAGTCATGACATATGGAACCCATGCATACCCTGGCCCATTCTGCCTCATACTGGGGAAGTCAAAGTAAGGAATAACAGCCACTTTCATCCCAAAAGGAAGGGTCCAATTTTATTTCCTGATTCTTTATCCATCAGGCTACTATGTGACAATACCTTCCAAACATGCCTTGCACCTCAAAGCTGCTCTCAAAACTTTATTCCTTTATTCCCAGGCAAGAAGGAGGAGTAAGCCCACTGGAGTCATCTTGCTACTCACCAGGTCCTCACAAAAAAAAAAAAAAAAAAAAAAACCTTCCAGCAAGACACGATCTTCTGTCTTCATCCCACCATCACTCCACCTTCCTTAGCAGCTTTCCTAGCACCCGTGGCCCTATAAGCAGACTCTTCACCATCTACTTAATGTCTGTCATGTTTATGGTTCTGTGCAAATAACAATCAAATACACAAATTGTCACAAACATTGATATTATGTCACTCATACAAAAACTGAAAATCTGCAACAAACAGAAAACTAAATATGTATGTCTTTGTGCATGAGCTAAAACTGAAACCTTCCCTTTCCCTTGGTGTTCCAAAGGTATATATCTTTTATTTCATAAACATTCATTATGCAAATTGCCAAAGACATACTATAAGAAAAGCTGTATCAAATTGTTATACTACAGTTCCAGCTGATTTAATTTTTCTTTAAAATATTTCAAGAAGCATTTTGAATGTTGTCTTTTGCTCAGTGTGACTATGTGAGCACTGAAGCTACTTTCTAAAAACAATATTGAATAATTTTTTAAACCTCATTTCAAGATTTCCATACAACATGCAGGCTCTGGTTATATAATACTTTATTTTAAAAACAGCACTGCAAAACCCAAGTTTCTGTTCAGAAAGTGCACAAAGTAAAATGTTGCAGTGGCTACACTGGTTTTGCTTCAGTACATTGAGACGTAGGTGTTTACACACACTTGAGAAAAATAAGCCTTCCATAAAGACTTCCTAGAAAAGACCAAAGTAATGAATCATTCCCAAAGTCTTAAATAAAATTCATCCATTTCTGTGGTGAAAAAAAAAAAAAAAAAAAAAAAAAAAACTTTTTATTTTTAATTAACCCTTACAGCTTTAAATAATGTAGTTCTGAAATTTCATAAAAATAGACCATAAAGTTTTACCACAACAAAAATACTTAGTCAACATCTAGTCATGTTGATGCATAAGGAGGGAAGCAAGACACAATAGTAAAAAAGAAAATCTAGAGGCAAAAATAAACTATGAATTTTGCATACTTTCATCAATCCACATACAGTAGCTGTCAACTTGAACAGCAACTGCAACCATTTCTCTTGTCAAAGTCCACAGAGAAATTCTATTCGGTTAAGAATGTGATGGTCCTCAACCCTGAAAGGTGTATGGACATTGAACTCAGTAAAAAGATGGCAATTACGTAACTACCTTCTCTACATGGAGGAGACGCCTCCTCTCCCCAGCTAGGCTCACACCAGAAACAAGATGCACGAGGTACCTGGCATCAGTTTGTAACCATTAGGGTTTTTTAGCCCTAGATGAGCAGCAGTTTCAGATGGATGAAGACAGCTTTGCTTGGAGCCACTTGGCCATCCCCACATTGCACTCTTCAGCATGGCAGGTTATTTGAAACCTTATTCACTTGGGCATGGTATAACACAAGTACACACAGACAACTTGGTTTCTAATCACACCTGAACTAATAAGCCCTCCTGAGACTTATTAGCATCAGCTTGAGCTGTCTGGAAATGTCTTGCCCATATTTAAAAAAAGCCTTTCAGTCATTGTTCTGAAAAGGTCTACTGCATCAGTGAAGTAGAGCAGACGGCTGAAAAAGCACCGCAGAAAACCTCAGACTGTGTATTTATAACAGACTTAGGAGAATTTAGCAGCTTACGTCTCTGAAATTCTGGTTGTGCTGTGCATGCTTCAGCCCAGGGTTTTCATCAGTGGGCAGGGATGATTTTGTCTCCAGTTGCTCCTGCCACCTGGGATATACTACCTCCTGTGCTCTTGTGATGCTCAGCCAGTGAAGATGAAAAATAAAAAGCAACAGGCAATCATGTAATTAAAGCCCAAATCTATCATAATTAATATGCATAATGAAGATCAGTTAAGTAGAAAGTTAACTGTTACAACAACAGGAGATTTCCTTATTCCAGGGAACCTTATTCCTTTCTGGTACAACTGCCTGGAAACCAAGGAATATAATCTTACTGCTGTAGTTAAAGCAACATAGTTTTCTAAAGTCACTTACACCTAACATGAATGCTTGGATTTTGCAGCCCCTTCTAATATATTTTAATTTAGTTACTTTGCTTTAATAATGTATTGACAAATATTGTCAAGCAGCAACAAAAACAAGACAAAAACAAGCATTGTGATTGCATGCAGCAGGTTTAACTGCCTCACATCCCTGGTAGCTATTACTTTCTTTTAGATATCTGGATGCTGGGATATGAAGACTAGTGAGCTAAGAATATTTTTTTGGTTAATGTATTGAAAAATAAGGTTGTGTTCTTAGAAAGAGTATTTCAGAAAAGCGTTAAGCTGTTATACTTTTCTGTTCCTCATTTCCCTATCTCTAGATGGAGCTTAGTAAGACTTCCCGAGCCCATAGAAATTTTCAAGTTCTAATTAACATTTTCAGAATAATTTATGATCATGGATAGATGAAACTACTTTAAAGCAATTCATTTTTATTGGTTCTCTCTTCTATAGAGCATCTCATGAGAACTGCATGTTGCACGCTGAATTTCTGTCTACCACACAGAACACAGAAAAATGCAGAACTCCTCGCTATGCTCTGTTCTCTCAGAGCATTCAGAATACTACTGAATTAATAGAGTTAAATGGACCTGATTTTACATGAAAAAAATAAAAGTACAACTATGACACTTCTGAGAGCTTCCATAGCACTAATTATTCTATGCACTACTTTCTCTCTGAAAGTAGATATATATATAATTATATATGTATATATATCCTTAGCAGTATAAATAAAAACAGCCAACAACTTTTATCCCTTCTCAAAACCACTACACTTGCAAAATATGCTGGAGCATTTTTCATTACTTCTAGTCATACAGAATAAAAAGTAATGCATTTGTTTCAGATATTATACCATACAGCAGTCCCTCTGGGAAGTAAGTGCTGTTGTGACAACAGCAAATCTCCACAGCATCACTGATGTTGTTGAAACCTTTTCAGTTTTCATCAGCTGAGATGTTGTTCTATGGTGAGGGTTTGGCTAATTCCTCTCCTGAGGCTGTTGACGTCTTGCTGCAGAGCCAGTTGCTTAAACATAGGAGAATTGTCAACTTTGCCTCCACAACATATAGAGAAATGTTTATGGCTCTTGGGCAATTTTCTTTCACGTGTTCGTAGAGGGAAGGTTAAGGCCAGAGGAATTGGGGCATACTTCTTTTCTTTGCTCCTCCACTGTCATCTGAGCCCCTTGGGGTCAGCATTAAATGACATTTCTAAATTGAACCAGAGAACTAGAAACCCTTTCTGCTGCAAAGAAATTTATTTACATCATATTTCTGTGCACAATCTTCATGCCACAGACATAGGTAAGTATCAGGTCTTAAAAGCAGACACCAAAGCTACCAGAAAATGGAGTGATCTCAGTCCTGCAGCAAACAGTTCTTTCTTTCTTCCCTCAGTTTCTTGATTGCCAAAGTCACTCTCACTTAAGCATAAACAACTGAAAATACACCCATTCTTGCTGCCTGCGTTGCACGTGCTGTGTTAGAGTCATCCAGAGATCAAGAACATCCAGCTCTGAACAGATGCTCACAAAGCAGTGGAACAGGTAGTATTTCTTTCACTCCTGTAAATAATGTGTGTTAGAAACTGTATGTGAGTCACAGCTTGAATTCTGAGATGAAAGATGCTAAAAGCCCCGGCTATTCATCTTCCTGTTTAGAAGTCAGTATTTTTCAAATATTTGAAATAACATGTTAAGAATATAAGAATAAGAATAACGTGTTATTCTTAATTTCCACAAAATATGACAGTAGCATACACCATCAACAGATCAGATAAAATGTGGAAAATGTTAGACTTTAATTGCAGTTTAAGCAGAATTATTCTTTACAACAAAGGGACAAATGAGTGAGCAATGAGAAACTCATGTTCTGCCACACAACAACACTTTGAAAAAATACTATGAGCAGCCATGGCAGAGTTGTCAGTTTTAATTGCTAGCTGTGGTGAAGCAGAGACTTTGTGGCTTTGTGACTTTGTGGTTGTATCCCACACACCACTGGGAAGCAAGTAGTCAGGAACCTTTTTAATCAAGAGGATTGCACAACTCCATGTAATATCAGAGTCAGATTTGTTGTGACTGGGAGAAATGGGTGATTGTTCCACATCCTTCAGCCCCACCAGTGTAGCTCTAGTCTTCCGGCTGCCACAGAGAGATCAGAGGCATGTTTTTTCCCACTTTGTCAAGCAACAACCTTCTGGACATCCATCTATGCTCAAAATAGAAGAAATAAGTTTGTGCCAGCCACTGCCGGAAAACAAGGAAGAGAAAGATCTAGGCACTGCCTCATCTTTGGTATGGCATGTGACAGGCCATGTGAATAGCACTGTTTAAATGAGTGAAGATTATTGTATAGGGATATTTTTTTTTTTTTTGAGATGCATCTGATAGAATCAGAACATATTTTAGTGCTTTTCTGTCATAACAATGGTAATACTACGCAGGTAAAGAAGAGGCAGTCAGTAATAAAATCCTATCCTTTGCCACTGTCCTGTTAGATGTTGAATCTGGATAGAAAGCAGCAAGATTTGTGGTGTCTTGGGATGAAAAGCAGAGACTGTCCATTCTATTTTAGTCAGGTGATATTATTCCTAATCTTTTTTTTTTCTTTTTCTTTTTTTTTTTTTCTCTCTCCTGAAAATGTATTTCAACCAATACAGTTTCCAATCTTGGTTCTAAAAGCAAAGATGTAAATGATCAAGCCTTCAGTGCCTCCACTCCTATAGCTACTGTGACCAGTTTAGTTAGTAAGAGAGAGCAAGCCGCTGATAAGACAAATGAAGAGATACCTGCCTTGTATCTCTGGAATACTTTCAAAGACTACCAAAGACTCAGAAAGAAATTTCTTTAGGATCAAGGCTACCTAGAGTAAACAGTGAGTAATCACTAATTCTTAAAAGACATTCTAATGATTCAGGTGGTATATGTTCCTATTTATATAATTAAAATAACCTTAGGGTAAAAGAGAAAAAATAAATAAATAAAATACATTTTTCATCCATTTTCATGCTGTTTGTTAAATGTGAACGTTTTTCTTATTCTAGGTAATTAAAAAAAAAAAAATCTTTAAGTTTATTTTTTAACTTTTTTGCTGCATGTTTACCACCTCTATTAATAAGGGTTTTTTTAATGACTGTATTTTGTTATTTATTTATTATATTAGGCCTATGGACCACTCTCAATTGAGTTTTTTAGTAAAATTATATACCACATTCAGTGCTGGTTTATAGACAATCCTTAGTAAGTCAATATGGTTTGATCTGTTTATCTGAATGACAGTTTGGCCCAGCAATCTCAGTGACTCTTGCATCTCTTCAGATTTGTGCATGTCGGCAATATTTTCCTTTTGTATTTGTAATGCATGTGAATGATAGGTATCAGTCAGCTCAGGCACCAGTTCATGAATGTACAAATTGTCATCTTTGCACACACAGTTCTTCAAAGTTACAGCCTGAGATTTGATTTGGTGGCACAGTAAGTACAGCGTGCAGCTCAGGGTGTACATGCTGCATTGAGAGCCAGTTAATGCAGGAAAATCAGTCTTTATCTAGGCCTTGTGAGGTACAATACAAGCTAAGTAGAGTCCAAACCTGTGGAGAGAGAGGAAACGCAACCTGCAACATTTTTGTTCCAGTCTCAAGGAGCAGATGGAAAAAAAAAAAAAAAAAAAAAAAAAAAAAAAAAAAGAGAGAGAGAGAGAAAGAGAGAAAGAATAAAAGAGAGAGAGAATAAATAGAATAAATAAATAAATAAATAAAAACAGTGGGAGGAAAGATACTCAGAAAGAATAATTTCTTGGTGTCTGAAGCATAAATACATTTTAAAGCATTTGGACCATTTTCAGGAAAAATCTATCTTAAATACATTGAATTTGCACTTGCTTTTTGCTACTATTCTTTGTAACACAATCAAAGAGTAGCAGCTTCACATAAGTAGAGACTGAGATACAGACAGGGCTGTGAACCTCCTGCTGCTGAATGGATACAGCTTTGAAATGACTGAGTTCTTCGTTCAACTTAATGCTAAAATGCACTGGTAAAACTATGCATTGGGAAAGGCTGGTTAAGAAACTGAATGTTAATATTACCCCTTAAATGCAAACAGGCCAATTGCACCTTCCATTTTACTTTTTTTGCTAATTGAATAAGTCCCATGTATTGCATCAACATAGCACAAGTTTATCCTAAAAACTCATCCAGGACTACTGTAGTATTCCCACTTACTGAAATGAGCCTTGGAAGGGGTTTTGAATGTTCCAAACAAAAAGGTTTTTTTGTTGTTGTTTATTTGTTGTGGTTTTTTTTTGGTTTGTTTTGTGTTTGTTTGTTTGTAAAGCAGCTGATATTCCAAGACACAATGGCTAAACCATCTCACCATTGATATTTACATCTCACCTTCAAGAACATTTCATGATCTATTAATAGCAGAATGGGCATTTGTACATTGTGTATTAACTTGCTTGTCTCTCATGATGCCTTTTAAACTAAAACTTACACACAAGGAAACAAAATCTGTTAGAACTTACATCCGCTGAAAAATCTTTCATGCTTCTATGTACACACCAAGCTATGAGACATCAGGACAATAATACTAAAACTGGCCTGTAAATGCTCTATCATGTCCTTGTACATCCATCATAAATATGATTGATTTCTGTTTACACATCTTCTTAAATCCTCATCACAACATGCCCAGAAATGGAGCAAAGTTGAGTGGACACAGTTGAAATGGCTGCTGTATGATGAAGAAGAATCAAAATAAAGGTCATTTTATAAGCAATGCTGTCCATGAGCTGGAAGAGCAGGAAGGGAGGAGCACACTGTGAGTACTGGAAGTGCATGAAGGCTCCCTGTAATAAAATTAAAGCTGTCTTTCTTTTTCTTCACCTTCTGTAGAACAGAAAAACTTTTAGTAATAATAGCTAAATATTTGAGATCTCGGGAACAAAACCAAAGCTCATTTGTATGACTTCTGGGTACCAGTGGATTTACTGGACTTTGTTCTTCCCTCACCCAATTCCCAGTACACAAATCCCACTGCATACAGGCTAGCTGCCACAGCAAGCAGGGCTTGCGCTCTCTACAGAGAAATTTCAAAAACCTTCTCCCTCCCATCTGTTATCTGAATCCACCCTAATTTGTTCTGAGCAGAGCTTGCTCTCAGAAGGGCAGTATTTGCCTCACAGTAAAATCAACTCAAAGTTCAAAGTCTCTTCACTCCTAAAACAAAGGTTTCCCCTGTTACAAAACAGCTCTACCATGCTTAACCTCATCTGGTAGCAGGGCCAAGCACTGCACTCTAACGATGACAGTAATTGTCACTCTAGCATTAAAAGCAGGCTTTGTATACTTCCTTTCATCACTGGAGAGAAGTGAAGGAGAAAGAGTGGAAGATCTGTTACAGAGCACAGCAGAGGTGTCCTAGCTCTCAGGCTTTTTAAAATCCACCAGGATTTTAAGTACATGGAACCATTCAGTGGTCCTGAGGCCCCACACTGCAGGGAAAGATGTGAACTGACAGGAGCTTTGTATAGTACCCTCAGAAGTGGAGAGAGCAGTGAGAAAACCTTGCTCCAAATCCCATTCCCAGGTGGAAAAATGTACCAGCTGGTTGCTCTAAAGCAGGATTTTCACTCTGTTTCTGAAAGATTTGTCTGAAAGGAGGATGAGAAGTAAGAGATGAAGCAGGAAGGAGGGGAATAAGCAGATGGACTGTGGTAGAAGCCATGACACCGATAAAAGTAGTTTCCCCATGCTTGTGTCTTCTGTGGGCAAAGAAGGGGAAACACAGGAACTCTGTAATTGGATAACTTCTATCAAAAATTAAAGTATTGCCTAATCTCTAACCAGGTTACTATGCATCCAGGGACAGCAACAGTCCATCTAGTAATCCACTGTGGAATATTATGACAAAAATATTGTTTTTCACAGGACTATGACAGGAAACATAGGAGTTATGCCTAATTTTTGACCTTGAAAATAGTGTGATAGAAGTTTGCCTAGTTATGAACAAAAGAGGAAAAAAAAATACACTGAAGCAAAAAGAGGTTGTAAAAATATCTGAGTGAGAAAGCTTCAGTGCAGTCCTTTCTGTTTGAAAGCACTAGGAGTGACAAAAGACCTGCCTCCTCTTGAAGCACAGGTACAATTTGAGTATGCAAAGCACCACACTACGGACACTTCGCCTTGTTAGCACTAAGACAATTGTTAATGTAATACTGCTCACCATTAATTCAAACAAATCGCATACAACTGGTTCCTATAAACTCGAGAAAATACCATTTCACAACCTTGGCTGCCTGAGTGCCTCAGTGCATCCTCAGTTCAAAAGGTTTAGGCACTGGCAGAGGATGCAAAGGACAACGTGTTCAGTACCACAAACCTTCTGCTTCAACTGCTCTCTAAGTCAAACAGCACTGAACTTCAAGCAGGAATTTTTACAATTTGTTTGTGTGATGAACCCTCATTTTATAATTAGTTGAAGAGTCAACTCCGCATCATGTTACCTACTGGCCCATAATATGTGTCAGTACGTGACAGGCAGACATTCCAGCAGTGCTCTTTCAGAAGTTTATCATAAACTTACCATTAAATATAATCCTAAAAGGATTAGTATTCTTAGTGCTACTCTTTGAAAAGTACCGTTTATAGCAACAGATGCCACATGTTTCTGCACTAGCCAGATCTCATACTCTGATCATGGAGAACATGTACAAATTTTTGCCCTGTAAAACCTTCTCTGGAGATCTTTGTTGACCCAGTATGACACTGGTGCACTGCAGCATGCAGCAAACAGCAAGGATCTTACAGAATAAGATTTAAGGTGGCTCATTCAGCTAGCCTGCCAAAAAGAAAGACACTAAGGAGATACCAGAAAACAATTTCCCAGCCTGGAAGGGGAAATGACAACGGAATATCTGGGCTCTTGGAAATAAGCTCAAATACTTTAGTCTGACCTAAGTTAACCTAATTGCAGTGCTGTGTGAAAGGTCCTAGACTTGTTACATTAGTGTTATGCTAACTCAAGAAACAAGCTTTCAAGATACCTAAGAATCTGAGAAGTATTTGTACTTAAAGTCTTTTACTCTATTGTAGCTTTACTACTAAAAAGACTTTGACAGGTTAGAAGATTTGACTTCATTTCCGAATTTACAGAGTGGTTTCAGAAATCCCATCTCTCTGTAACAAGCCCACATGCTGAACACAGTCCTTCACCATGGTCTGTTTTAAGGCACCAGAAAACTATGTCCCATCATCAAGAGCATTCTACAATTGGTTTTATTGCAGGCAATGCAAACACAATCTCTTTTCATGTTAAATGCAACACCTTTCTTTGTCTTGGGTTTCTTAAGATATGTAATTTGTGAAGAAAGACACTAAGAAAATAAACTAAGGTTCTTGGGGAATTCATGAAAGGAGAATCCACTGCTTAAATTCAACCTTTTAGTATTTATCATTTAATGCAAGAGTAAACATACCCTTCAGTGCCTCAGAGGAAAATTAAGAGATTCCAAGTGCTATACACTGATTTTACTAAAGGTATTTTTTAAAAAAAAAAAAAAAAAAAAAAAAAAAAAAAAGTGGTTTATGATCTCTAATTCTCATTAATGTAGGCAAAATGCACACATATACCAGTGCATGCTGACAGACTGCAAGCCAGACCCTTTCAACTCACAAACCACGACCGGTTTTAGCCTGTTCAAATATACAAAACATCAACAATCAGTTAAAAAATCTTTACTCACTGTACTGGGTCTGGCTGGGATGTTAACTTTCCCTGCAGCAGCCCATACAGTGCTGCGCTCTGCACTTGTAGCTAGAACAGCAGTGGTATCACACCGGTGTTGTGTCTGCTGCTGAGCAGTGCTGGCACAGCATCAGGACTCTCTCTGACCCTCCTAGGGGGTGGGCAAAAAAGTGAGAAAGAAACATCACCAGGGCAGCTGACCTAAACCAACCAAAGGGATATTCCATACCATATGATGTCACACTCAGCAATAAAAGGTGGAAAAAGGAAGAAGAGGGGAGGGGTGGGCTCTCGTTGTGAAAACGTCTGTCCTCCTCCCGAACACCAGCTACGTGCGTTGAGGCTCTGCTTCAAGGACGTGGTCAAGCATCACTCATTTATGAGAAGTAGAGAGTAATTTCCTTCCTCTGCACTTGCACATAGCCTTTACTTGTTTTGATTTTTTATTCCCTTTCCCCCTCCCTCTTTCCCTTTCCCTTTTTTCCCTTTAGTTGAATTAATTGATAATAATATTTCCTTAATAATATTTTTTCTCTTTAATTAAATTATCCTTATCTCAACACGTGAGTTGTTCTTTCCTTTACTTCTTCTCCTTCTGATCTGAGGAGGGGGAGTGAGAGAGTGGTTGTGGTGTTCAACTGCCTAGGACGGTAAAACCACCACACTCACACTTCTCAGAACTATATAAGGAAAGGGAAAGACCAGTAGCCATGTAGGAAGAAATATATAACCTTTTATTAAAAGCAAGATTAAGAAGCACGTGCAGCAGTAACTCAGGATGGTGTCAAAGAGCTCAGAAAATTGAAGATAAGCATGCAATAAAACAAGAGCTTAGTCATTTGACCAATAATGTTGACCAGCTTTATTGCACATGCACACACAGATGAAAGGGTAAGGTCAGTGAGGAAGAAGGTGAGTACAAGTCAGTGAAGTAGAAGAGAAAGGTTTATTTTAGAGACAGAGGAAAATTCTTGTCCTTCAGCTCTTCCTTAACCTGGAGAAACATCTTCTGTTTGTCAGGGAAAGGAGAAAGGAGAAATCTGTTGCTTTCTCCAGAGACTGAGCCTTCCCTCCTGTCTGGTTCACCCTCCTCAGAAATCCATTATGATTTATTTCTTGTCGACTCAGGTCTCTGCTGTTCAGCCAACAGACCTACCCCAGAGCTTGTTGCTCTTCTCTCTTTTCTTCACCAGCTTTCACAGGGTTAGTCAAGAGCACATGGAAGGAACTTTCCTGGGTGCTTCTTCCTCAGAGCTGAGATATATCCCTTCCACTTAAGCTCTAATATCCCCTTTGCATGTCTGGGATGGTGACATATGCTGGTATTAGTCCAGGTGTGTTCCCACTCTAAGGCTGGGGGTACAAGTAAATCACCCTACAGACAGATACAGCTTGCTCTGACTTTCCTTAATGGAGTCAAAAGGGGTTCTCTAATTCTCTTTGGCTGTGCTTGTACTGTAAATAAAATTGCTAGAGCCCTGGTCACTCACAATTGTTATTTACGTCACAGATGTTTTTGGACCACTTCAGCTAGCTTTCTCCACCCAGACCTGCTAGGGATGGCAGTAACTACTAGTAATGTGTGTATGAGCCAGACATAGCCATTTGGGCTTGGATCAATCCATCTTCCTTTTTAATCAAGCAATATAAGCTCAAGTGTAGGCTCCTTGGCAGTTAGGAAGAGCTTAAGGTGGGAGAAGAATAAAAATGCCCAACTGAAGGAGTATAGCTCTTAAAATTCTTACTTGCCAGCTGATAATAAGATGAGATTGACTCTCCCCTCAAAGTTACTTTAAGATTTCCAGAATGAGCTTCTTTATGCGGATTTATGGTGATCTGGTTTGTCTGGATGGCACCTAAAATTCTTGGCCTACTTGGCTGGGCACTTAACAAGCTATTGGAAGAAAAAGTAAAATTAATATTGAACCTGTACTAATGCCTAAAAGTGTGCAGAAATGCCTTTGAAACCTCTTGCTAAAGATAAAATATAGTTAAATGCTTCTGGTGTTGGATACCTCTACAGTTTATATTGCCCATTGCATGGTGTCTGATAAAAATATTCACAAAGCTGAAGATCCATAGAAGCACACACACCACATTTTAAAAACGGTGCTGTAAATCAGTTTTAGGGTGGAAAAAATAACACATTTCCTCTCACCAGCAGATACTGTGGCAACTACACTGATGGTTTAGGGTTAGTTTGGTTTACTGTTAGCCTGTTGGACACCTTCACGACCAAACTCGTGTGCCATCTCTGGTAAGCCCGCAGGTGTTTACCTGGGCAGCTGGGGCACACACAGGACAGCACATGCCCATGCAGGTTCAGAAAAGTAACGGGTGCCAGGCACGCTCACGCAGATGGACGGCAGACTGTCCACATGCCAGCAGGTGGGAGGTACTGGACATTCAGTCTAAGGTCACCCTGGAGGCCACTCCTTCAGAGCTGTGCAACAACAAACGATAGACTCATGCGAGTGTGGGAATGCCTTTGTTTTATGAAAACAAAGTAGCATTTACAAGGGTATCTCACCTTTAGTGAGATAGCTATAAATGGAATACACTGAGAGAAGCCAGACTCTACCAAATATAACTCCTATATGTCCTTGGTAAAGGAATGCTTCTAGAAATAGATGTTTTCCATGAAAATGTCCATAAATTTCGGGTCTATTTGCTCTTCAATTGATAAGTAGCTTAAAGAATTTCTAAATTCTGTTTGCCTGCAGGACTCTGTCACTAACCTCTTTAAATGACTACAGATTCCTTTAATCCCTTTATTATTTACTTTATAATTTCTTTTGTCATTCTGGTTTTTCATCTTCCTCTGAGAATAAGTGGGAGAGAGATCATCCCACACTGTTCAAGTATCATCCACACTTAAAAAAAAAATCTAACCTAATGTACTAACATCGCATTCTGACTTACTTTTGTTTGAACTTCATCAAATTCCATCCCCAAATTCTTAACCTATATATATGACTACTCGGTCTTGGTAAATACTTTTTCCCCATCTTCCATCTTAATATTATTAGCAAGTATTCTTTTTGGCACCCAACTTAAGCCATAATGACTCCAGTTAGTCAATGAAAGCCAAGAAAATGGGCCTCAGCAAGCATAATGAACTCTCATCTTGTCATTTCTCCTGATATTTTGTTAAAAGGTTTTAACCTAACTTGCACAACTTACAGTTTACTTCTGCTCTGGTTATAAGGTCCCAGACTGCTACCTCCTCTTTCATTCTGGAGGCAACTGGCACAACAGGAATAAAATATTTCTGATCCAGCATCTAAGAGGCCATAAAATTAAGCAGATAAACTACCATTCTATTCATCTGCACATCTTTAGGTTCAATTATTTTTTCTCATCGTACTTACAGTTTTTGGTTTGGTTTGGTTTGGTTTTTAAGAGCACCATGTCTAATTAGGCATCTTGAGGTACTGTATTGTATTGTATTTTCCTCAGTTGTGTATGGCAATGTTCAAAATTGATGTTCATGCTTTGACAATGCACAGACAGCCAATGTCTTCTAAGATAATCTTTCTCTGAAAACCTTCAATGAGGAGAGAATATCTTCTGTGGCTCACAAATCTCAGGACTCACCTCCACTTTATGTCAGTAGTACCCCAGATACATCATCTCTTATAAACTGCAAAGACAAACTGAAATGAGGAAAGACACCAGAACATAAAATCACAATTACTCCATTCCCAGTTCTTTGGCACACATTCCTCCAACCATGATTAAACTCATTGATTTTACCCAAATAGATATTGCCTAGGAAGCTACAAAAGCATTATTATTTTTTTTTCTTACACTTCCACAACTCCACAAACATTATCACAGTTTAGTCTATATCTAAACCAAAATACAGGCTTCTTAAAAAAAAAAAAAAAAAAAAAAAAAAAAAGTGTCTTCAACACAAACACTACATAATGATATATTTGCTGTAGAACAATCCTATATTGTTTTTAGGTGCTGTTCCATGGAAAAGAAGAGTTAATTATACAAGTTTCAAAGGTGAGAGAACTCATCTTCAACAGGTTTCAAATTTTTTTTGCAAGTAGACAGAACTCAATACTTTAAGACACAGGGAGAAATAAAGCATATAGTCGCCTGTTTGTCACAAATGTCCCTAGACAGCAGGAACCCTAAAGTATGTTGCACTGAAATTGTATATTATAATCTTCTCATACAATAATGTCTCTGAACTGGACTATCAGAAGTGAACTCAATTAAAGGTGAACAAGGTGAATCAAAGGTAAGCAGGACCCAGACTAAAAGTTCATTCTGTCTGTACCCTGCTGAAACTACAGACATGCATGGCATGTGTTGCACCTGCAAAGGATTTGCACTTCTCTGGGAACTCTTGGGAGCAGCTTTAGTAGGGTACCATGGTCACAGGCTTCTAGGAGACACATGGCACCCATGTGAACAAGCACAGCCAGGCCCCAAAATCTACTCTGTACCAGGTCAAGTAAGAAGAGGTCAGGAATATTATCCAGAAAAAATTTCCTGGAAGCTGAGTTGTCCTACTAGGAATTGCAGAATCCTGTATAAACCATTTTATCTTCAAACAAGTAATATGCTCAAACAGTCCCCAAGATAATAGAAAGGGGTAGCATTTGTTCTTGGATTTTCTGATTCCTCCTGCTGATTTTACTGTCCTTTCCTAATCAATCACAGTTGCTTTGCTGCCTCTACATTTATGTACTTCTGCTACTGTTCTGCTATCGTAAATTAGCAGCAATAGGGAGACAAATCATTCATACAGCTCATGTCCAATAAACCAGGATAGTTCATCAGCCTACCCTTCATCCATCATAAATATCTATTACTTCAGTAATAACCTGTAAGATAGCTCTGCTCACTGCCACTAGCTAATTATTCAAAGTGGAGAGAACTTAAAAACATCAGAAAGAATTACAATTAAGAGCTAATTTTCCTCACAGATCCTAACCCAGAGAGCAGGCGAAAGAACTGAGATGCAAGATGCTGTTATGGAGGCCATGGTGTCTGTGATGGGCCAAGATCATATTCATGGTTATAAAACAGGTCCCAGTAAAGCCAGGAGATTAGAAAATGTTTTGGGTGCTGGAAGTTTGTATAACCCTGTTTTTTGAGACAGAAAGTCACCTTCACATGGAGACAAAGCATCAGTTCAAGGAGGAAATCCCTGGGGACACAAAGCTTTACAGATTTTAATGCACCTGATAATGCCATTAAAAACGTGGATTTTAGTAATAGCTTAAAGAGTTGAAGCCACAAAATAACACCTGCCTAAAGTTAAGTCACATCTGAGATCTTGTACTGATCTCTTAGTGGGATAATCTGTCTAAATCATGCTTAGGTTGTTTCTTGGGTACTATTAGTAGTGCAGGTATCTACGTGCAGTTTCCAGTTGCAAGAATATCTGAACTGTAAAGTGTTTTCTGATATCATAAGCCCTATGAATTAATAAGTACTACAATTAATTTAACTCTTATCAAGATACTCCTGATAGGACAATCTATTTTATCATCTACTGCTATACTAATGATTTCACTGCTTTTTTTAAGCAGTTACCTACTCTATATTTTTTCCATACATTTTTCTGTATTTTCCACTATGTTTTGCACTGTTAGTTCCTGGTCCTGCCATTCAGTGTCTGTAAATTTACCTACTTTAGCAATGAGTGATATGTGTAGAAAACTAGCAGGCAACTTCAGGGCTCTGTAATGTACTTCTCTGACAGGAAACTGTTATCTGGGAGTTTTGTTTAAATATAGCAGGACATGCTTAGAAATGCATTCACTGAAAGAGTAACAAGTCTGGCAAATTTGTTTTCTTTAAATTAACATTTTAAACTCAAAACCTCATTAAAGGACAATGAAATTCTTCTAATTTCCTTTGCTAGCATTGCTGAGAACCAAGAGATTTATATGTAAAC
The DNA here is from genome assembly GCF_011077185.1 of Oxyura jamaicensis. NCBI lineage: Eukaryota > Metazoa > Chordata > Aves > Anseriformes > Anatidae > Oxyura > Oxyura jamaicensis. Next base: position 147,776,887 of record NC_048893.1, on the reverse strand, counting down.
AGAAGTATCTGATTTTATATTCAAGCTCTCTCTCCTGCTCAAACCATTTAACAGTGGTATAAATTCTAGTTTTCAGTGACACTAGATCTTACTTCTTTAAAACCTTTAAAAGGCATCAATATCCCCTCCAGAGAAAGGACTTTGTGAAAACATGCCCTTTGCAGGAGACACTTCTGTATCCCGTAGCCTAGAAAATATATAGGAATGAACTCCTAACTGGATGAAAGAAAAAGCGACCTGTCAGTGCCAGACTCCATCTTCCTCACTGTGCTGTGTCCCTGTGAGCTTCTGGGCTGTGGTGAAACCATGGGCAACGCTCTGCAGACACCTCCACACACAACCAAAAACCTCCACTGGCTTCAGCAGGACCACAGAGGCAGATTCCCCATGCAAAGGGATGTGTCAGCTGCTGCTTCATCTTTGTCCTCCAAAACTAGAGACATCTTACATTCTCAGCAAAGGCAAGTTACACTGCATGGGAACTGAGATGATAGAAATGCTGAAGGAGAAGGCACCATAAGAGAAGTGCTCTTCACCTTACAGATGAGATACCCCTGAAAAATGCCCCTGAAAAAAAATGACTGAAAAGTTCAATAATCATGAACATGAAGTGGCAATAGTGTTGTTAGCTTCTGGTTTTCAACAGAAGTCAAGCAAAGGAGCACTCACAGAAAGTACAAACCGCTTCACACACTCCTTCCATGCATCATTACTTGGAGCTCACTGCCACAAAAGGTTTTTGAAGACCAAAGTAGAAATGCTCTTTGATAAGCTCCTTCAGAGGCTAATAAATGCAGAGGCCTGAATAAAGAGATCTCTGACAGTCTAGTGATAACTGAAAAGTGGGTGGGTAGATTAGGAGAAGGATCAAACATAGGTTTCCCTTGTTTCTTATATTTTTTTTAACTCCACCTACTGCCCAGTGCTGGAGATAGGATATGATATGTTCAACAGCTGAGGCACTAGTCGCACACATTCTTCATCCTTGTCCTTTTCTTATCTTTCCAAAAGAGAAAGGTGCATGAAAAAAATTATGACATGATGAATTTGCAGGGAACAGCAAAGTCTATTCCTGTATGAGACCTTTCTGGAAACTCCTTAAAACAAATCTTTCATATGGGATTACAGCTTCTTTTGGATCATTATTTGCCAGTAAAAGTGAAAATAATTTCAGATAAATTAAAATGTTTAACCCTGGTACAATTCTACTGTCTTCTGAGACCTGGTTAACTTTAGTGCCACCAAATGATCAAGCCAAATATTTTCCAAGATACTACCTTCTGTATGCAAACATTAAACTTGTTCAGTGCAGATCCTCATGCTGTTTCCAGCTAAAAGTAAAATAAGCAGGTGTCAAAATGAAAACACAGGATACGGACATCAAAATTGCACCATCAATTTCTGCCATCAACTGAGTCCCATTTATTGTCATTTACCAAACATAACTATCCAATATTAACTCCCAAACTATTAAAATTTGTTTATGTTCTACACAATATGTTACCTAGACTAGTCCATTTACTACAGGTGTTATTATTCTGACTTGTGCATTAAATTTATTACAGATATTATTATTATGACTTCTTAGTGCTGTCTCATCAGCAACTATTTACTTCTCTTGCTACTGCTTAATGGGAGTGCTTACAACAGAGTATGCTACAGACACACAAAGCCTGCATTACATTTATCCATTAAAAGCCTTTCACTTAATGATTTTGGAGGGTTTGCCTTCAAAAAGAACCCCTTCAAAGACAATGCATTCCTTATCTGAACAACAGTTTTGCTGGTTATTTACCTTTGGTGCAGAGTATATTCAAAAGGACACATCCCTTACATGTTTTGTTCACTGTGAGTTCAGTCCATCATGGTGCCAAACACCATCAATTCCCCTTGCAACTATAATTTTCAGTACTTTTGAGTGGTTTAGAACCTCTCAGGATCCACTTTAAGAAGATGATAAATAATTTTTGAAATATCCAGTCTGAAGATGAATATACTCCTTTGAGCACTTCATCACATGACCTCCAAGAAAAATATTTTCCTCGCAGCCACATGGTTTGTTCTGACAGATTAAACATGCTCTGTGCAAGATGCTGGCTCTTTCTCAACTAAAACATGGTCCCAGTCCTGCAAAGTTTATTTGCAGGTACACTGTCTTTCTGTTGAATACAGTCTCTCCATGCAGTGGCAAGTAGCTCTCAGGTGCTTTAATAGTTCAAGTCTTGTGCTGCACCAAAACAGGTTTGCTTGTTTGTTTGTTTGTTTATTCTTTCCCCACAACAGAGATTTTCCAAATTTAAAAGCATTTGGTGTTTTGTTACTTAGTAAACTGTTTAGTGAACTAGTAATTTGTCTTTGAAAAGCTATCATTCACTGAAACACAGAGAAAAAATATATATATCAGCAGCATTCTTTTGCAATGTTGGTCATGTCTGTAATTTTTAACAAGCCAACAAACAAGACATAGTGCAGTAATAGTGCATTCAAAATCCCAAGGGAGATCTTAAACAGAATTAGGTATAGAAATGAACCCAAAGTAATTAGACCAGCCCTGGCTGCCTGAAACCTGCTCTACTAGGACTCAGCACTCACAATCTCATTTGGCTAACTTCTGTGAATATTCAGCACAGTTTAACTTGCACACAACCACTTAATTTGTCCTACCACCTTCTAGACTTGCAGCATCTCACTCTACAATTACGCATAAATTTCAATAGTGGCCCCATAAACTACAAAATACCACCCCATGGTTGCTGTCATGCCCAGCTGCTTCTTTCTTTAAGTTTTTTCAAGTCCTATTGAAAAACTGCTTTCCAGTTTCAAGTAGCTCTCTCCTCTCCAAACTACATTTTTACAGACATTTACAGGATGGAAAATCTTTGCAAAGGGACAAATTCTGAATGTCTAAATCACTCCTTACCTGAATTTGAAGTCAAGGGGGATTTTAGCTCAAAATTAATATACTTAACATAATCTAAGCAGGTAAGTAGAATAAACATCACTCTTAAAGGAAAATGGCATACACATAAATATTTAAACCACTTATTTCTGTAAATGCATTTTTCATATTTTCTCCAAGACTAAGTCATCCTTTGTATGTTTGAATTCATTTATAAATGGCCTATCATTAGCAGACATTGAACATTGAGGTATAAGCATTTTATCACAGTAGGGAGATTCATGAGCAGGCATAAATTTCACCCCTTAACAAGTAGAATATGCAATCTAATTTGCTCAACAATAATCAAATTTGTATAAATTCACAAAATGTATTCCATAGAGGACAAAACTTCAGTAGGTAAGATACATGTAAATAGGCAATTTTACATCTGAGTGAGAGAAACACACCGTGGCTCTAATAACAGCACAGGAATTACGGTATTTAGGCAGTCAGAGATGCTTTTCAGACCTACTTGAAAGAAACTCCAAGGACCCAATCCCGCAGCTCTTACTGGGGTCCTTTGCCTTTCGGTGGGAGGTTTGTTTTCCATGAGTAAGAAACGCATCGGGTGGCCCCAATTTGCTTCAAATTCAGATAATGACTCACACTATATTTTTTATGAGCAGGACCCAAATTGTTGTTTTAAACAGATTCAATCTCGCATGACTATGCTCGGAAACTTTTTCAAGATGGTAAGTGACCATGAAGGAGCAGCCTGACTGATTTATGGGGATTATACGGAGATCCCAGTTTACACACTGCTTGCATGTCAGATGTTCTTCTTTTTAAATAGGTTTTGTGCTTGAGATTGATCCAGGATTGATACTAACAGAAACTAAATTCCTCTATCAGCAACATATTTATAGTAACGCCAATTTCCATCTACTCTCCTGTCAACACCCCTGACTGAGCTGGAGAGATGCCTCTCCTTGGAGGTAAATGGAGAGGAAACGTGATACATCCTCTGCCTGCTGAGCTGCCACCAGAAGTGAAATGTGATAGCAATGGGGGCATCTCGTACCCCAGCGAAATAACCCATCTCCCATGGGCAACCTAGCAGCTGTCACCTGGTAAAAAATGTTAGTCGCTTATTTTATTTGCCTTAAAAAACACCCAGGGGTACTCACCTTCCCCATATCCCCCCAAACCCCAAAATCTCCTGAAAACTTAGCCGTTCCCTAGCAGAACATGCACAATGCAGAGCCTCGGGGGGAAGCCACCAGGATGGCATCTCACCATTACAGGCCCTGCGGTCTCAAGCAATGTTTAACTCTTTCTGAGAAAGTGTTCCTTTAGTCCCACACTTTGTGAAGTCCTGTGTGTGTGTGTGACAAACCGGAGTGGCTGAGTTAGGTGGGAGTAATTACACCTCAAAGTGAGGCCCGGGAAACCTAACACGTTGGAAATATTTTCATGCTGGGCAGGACACTGAAGGTACACATGGCTTCATCGCTTTGTGCGTTATTAAACTCCAGGAAGAAAACAAAAGGGCAATCAGTGCCAGCAAAGCCACACCTATGGTTCCTCAAAGTTTTCCTCCTTATGAAGAAACATAAAGAGGTCAACAACTGTAGTGCGCACAGTCTGTTCCTCTTTCCAGGATCTTTGACCTAAAACACTGCGTTCAGCCAGATGCATTTCTATGACAGACAAACCAAAGCCTCCTGCCGCAACCATGCCGGAGCTCAGACACCTCCCGCGGGGCTCCCCATCCCTCCTGCCCTTCTTGTCCTGGCTCCAGACCCTGCCCTGTGCCGAGAACCCCCCCATGGACAGCAGGTGAGCCCTGGAGGACGTCAGCACAGGGGGGAGAGGGTTGCAGGCAGCCACGGGGTGGAAACACAAAGCAGAAAACATCTGGAAAACCTTTTCTGGAAAGAGACTGGCTGTTGTGAGGGACCCATACAGAAATAATTAAATATATAAATGGCATCAGGCCGCAAACAACTGAATGAACTGAAACCTCAGCTGCCTAACCTGCCCACTTTTCCCCCCAGCTGGTTCAGCGTCTCGCCGGTGTTGCAGCCTTTTGGAGAGCAAAGAGCCCCGCCGATCCTAAAAAGTTTTGCGGGCGAAGGAGAGGGGTGGTGGCAGGAAGGGGAGTCCCCCGGGGGGCGTCGCGGCCCCGTCTCCCCGCTCTGCTGTGGGCACCGCACAGCAGCTGGAGGCGATTTGTTGCCAGTACCCCAAGACCCCCTTGCTCGGCCCAGTTCTTGCGAGCAGTCGCCGTTCAGCGCTGCCCGGGGCCGGGATTTTGAGACCAGGGGTCTCCTCCTCCTGGAGGGGCGATGGGGGAGCGGCTGGAGGGGCGCACCGCGACCCCGGCTGGAGGGCACCAGCCCCGGCACCCCCAGGGCCGCCTCTCGGCTTTAGGTGCAGTTTGTTACCAGCCCACCCTTCTGGGGCATGGGGGTGTAGAGGGGGGTGTGTGACTCCTCTCCACCCCCCGGGGCTGCGAACTGAAAGGTCTAGAAACCACCTCCGCCCCCAAAACCCTTCCCAGGAGCATAAGCATCGCCTCTCACTCAGGGCACGGCGGCGCTGGTGCGGGCTCCCCGAAGGTCGGCAGCGGGCTCCGTTCCCCCCCGAAACGCCCCCATGGCGGTCACGGCCCCTCCGAGCACGGCCGGGGCCAGGCAGGGGCAAGCGCCGTTCCTGGGGGGTGAGAGTCTGTCCCTGCCCGGAGAGGGGGGCACGGAGCCTGGAAGTTGCCCCCGGTCCGGGGGGGGGGGGGGGGGGCGGAGAGGGGGCGGGTGAGGGGGCGTCTCAGTGCAGAGGGAAGGGGCGAGGGAAGCCAGGGGCGGCTTGCGGGAGGCTGCGGCCGCTCCACAGCCCCCAGCGGGACATTTCGGCTTCTTTGGTATGCTGAGAAGTGGCTGCTCTTTGCTGCAGCGCCGGGGAGGGAAGGAGGGAGCCGAGCTGGCAAAGCAGGAGCGGGGAGAAAGGGGGGAGTGGAGGGGGGGGGGGGGGGGCACAAAAAAAACCACCGAGGTGCCCATAGCGACCCCCCGCACCTTTGCGAGCCGAGCAAACTGGGGTCCGGCCCCCGGCTGGCTGGGGAGCAGAGGGGTGCGGGCTGCTGGGGCTGCTGCTTGGCGGTGTTGGGGTGTCAGAGAGGCGAGGAGAGCCTATGATCTACTACACTGCAGTGCCAGCGTCAGGAGCCTCCTGCTCGGGAGCTGCCACTGCAGGGCAGCCGGCACACACGCACACGCAGAGCATCCCTCCCCACGCAGCCCGGGCTCCGGCAGCTCTCGCCTCCCCTGGCACGAAGTGCTTGCAGACAACCCGACGGCCGGGGGAGCGAACAGGGCGGAAGAGGGGAACCGGGGCTCGGGGGGTTAGGCAAGGAGGGCCGGTATTTCCCCGAAAAGCAGCCCTCCTCTCCCTCCGAGCCGGACGCCCGGAGCCGGAGGGATGCAACAGCGGCAGCCGTGACCGCCCCCCCTCTCCGGGGCCGGGCGGCCCGGGGCACCCGCATTTACATTTCTTATGTAATGCACCGCAAGTTTCCCCGTCGGAGCCGGGCTGAAGGGAAGCGCATGATGCCGGCAGCGAGGCAGAAATGGAGAAGCGCGGCACGGCCCCCGGCGGGTGTGCACGGAGGGGGCATCCCGGAGGAGGCGCAGCCACCCCGGCCGTGCCGCTGCCGCTCGCCTCGGCTGCCGTCTAGGGCACAAACCCCGGGCAAGCAGCCACCCCCAGTCCGTGCCCCCCACACACGCCCCCTCCACATCCCTGGCTTGAAGTCCCGGCGGAGGGAGGGGGAGCGATAAACGGGACCCCCCCCCTTTCCCCATCCGGGGGCGGGGGGTGCCGGGCTCGGCTTGGGCAAAGCCGGACGAGGCGGGTGGGTGTGGAGGGGGCGATTTTTGGCGAGCTGAGCACAAAGTGCGGCGCAGGACCGGAGCCCCGGAGCCGCTCGCCCACCGCAGCGGGGCCGGCTCGCACGGGCACGGCGGGGCCGCGCTGCTCGGCCCCGCAGCGGGCGCCCCGCAGGGGCAGTGCCCGGGGGGCTCGCCTCCGGGAGCTGGGAGGGTGGGCGCTACCGGCCGCCCCTCGGAAAGGGCAGCGAGAATAAAGTTTCCTCCTCGGAAATAGCGCACGGCAACTAGGAGATGCGGACCGGGCTATAGGGTCGCCTTGGATTATCTTTTTCCTCCGTGGTGACAGGGGCTGAAGCTAATCCGTGCTGCTCCTTGCTTATTCATACACATGCATGTCCGTGCCGGCCTCGTTATATTTCCCCCTTCTCCCCTCAGCAGGATTGCAGATCTACCTCGGCGAGCAACAGACAGGGTAGCATAAAAGAAAAACAACGCAGTGCAATGGATTGCTTACCAGTTTGGTTCTTGTTTTTCTTAAGACTCTTGCCACAAAGACACTGCAGCATATGCGATCCTTTGCTGAAAATGTTCCAAAGAAACCACATTGATTTGGGCGAAAAGCAATCCAGCAGCTTATACACCCTGAGAAAGAAGAGATCCTTGTGGTTGCATAATAATAAATTGAGACCAGTTCTCCTGAAGAGGGGCACCAGTTTTATCATAGAAAAAATGGTTATATTCCGATCTTCTCCCAGTTTTTTTTTTTTTTTTTTCCTCACGTGGTATATTTCTTTGAGACTTTTCAATGGATGCTTTTTTCAGCCAGGCTGAATGGTTATTCCCCCTAGATCAACATTGGATTATAACCAAAAGCGTGGAAAGAGAGAAAGGGAGAGGGAAAAAAATAATAAATAATAAAAATAAGAAAAATCCCCTTTTTCAGCGCGAAGCCAAACGAAAAGTAAGGTAGCGAAATCCCAGCCGAGGCCAAACCCTCACCGGAGACGCCGGCAAAACGCGGCGGAGAGATCCCCGAGGAGAAAACCATAGCCTGGCACTTGACTGCTAGGAGGATGGGTGGATCCGCAGAACAAAAGCCACGGCAGGATCCATCCTACTGAGCGCCTGCCATTGTGCGGCCCCGCGGCGGGAGAGCGCACCGCCGGCCCCCGGCGAAGCCCGGCTTCTTCTTCGGGCGGAGACACCGCCTGCCGCCCTTCTCCGGGCGCCGACGCCGCCCGCAGCCCCCTCCCCGCCGCCCCCCGGCCCCGCTGGAGGCCGCCGCCGCCGCCGCCCCCCGCCCGCCCGCCGCAGCCTCGGCGCCCAGTCGCCGCCGGGCTCCCGGGGAGGAGGAGCCGAGCGGCCCCCCCGGCCCGCAGCGCCGGCACGTACCCACGTGCGGCAGGGATGGGGGCGAGGGGTCCCCGCCAGGGGTGCCGGGCACCCCGGCGGTGGGTGGGTTTTGTAGTGTTGTGTGTGTGTCCCCCGCCCCCCGCCCACCAAGGTGGGGTCGCGGTGCTGGGGTTGGGGTGGTAGGGGTGTTTGGCACAGCCGGCAGCATGAAATGGGGGTTGGTGGGGGTTGGATGTGGGAGGGGTGATGGGGGGAGTTGGGGGTTGCCCCCAAAGAAGGTACTGTTTTGTGTTAGAGTGGTGCACCGTGGAGGCCTGGGACACTACTGGGGGGCTCAAGCACCACGAACACCCACAAAGGCAATGCAAAAATAACCCCACAAAGCACCCGTTGCTTGGACAAGTTGACAGACAGACAGGCCAGATCCTTAGCAGTGCCACTCGCTGCAGTCCAATGCAGAGAGCCCCCTGCCCTTTCTCTGTCCCTCCCCAGCCTCTGCGGGAGGCTCACTGCACGGATCCAGCCCTGCAGCAGTGTGGTTGCACCCATGCATGGCAGTGGTGGCACTGGGAGGGCTGGAGGTTGATGCCCATGTTCTCCTTCTCCCCACTGGAAGTTGATGCCCGTGTTCTCCCTCTCCCCTCCAGATGCTCTGCTGGACTGTGTGGATACTGGAAAGTATCGGAAATATGGGAAGAGAGCGTGAAGCAATGAGGGAAAAGACAACGGGGTAGCCGTAGAAGGGAGCTGTTGAAAGGATGAAGGTGGAAGAAGAAAACTGGTAATAGAAGTGGGAGAATGAACAGCTCTCTCTCCTCTCCTGCTCTTCTCCTCTTGCCAAAGCCATCTGTATCCACCTTCTTGATCATCTCTACCTCTTTGGACAAAGGTCCTGTCATTGACCATTTACTTTTTCCCAGACAAGGTCCTGTCGTTGGCCATTTACTTTTTCTCAGACAAAAACGGAAGTCCCAGGACACTGTTTTCACCTCTGACATTTCTATTTGTATTTGCCTTTGTTCAGACATGGTCAGAGTTTGGTATTTTCTCCTGAGGCCATGGAAGGTGCCATTGCTTCAGGAAGTGTAAGACTAAAGTGTGTAAAAACTCAGGGGGTTCTCTGTGAGCTTTCCCTCACCCATGAAGTTGTCTGGCTGGCTCATTAAAAAAATATGGGAACTCTGACTGTTCATACCAACAGAAGTGCCGGGAACTGAAAATTTCCAATAGCTATCATTTCAGTGAGATTATGGATTTATGCATATAGATGAATTGCTTGGTTGTGAGATCCCTATCTATGTAATATTTAAATGTCATTACCCCACTTTATGAAGATGAAGAATAATGCACAGAAATGAAGGGCCATACTGTGAGAAGCGACCCATGGAGCCTGCGGAGCATTATATGTACGGGGAGGTATCTACCTGTAAGCACCCAAGTTTGCAAGAAGAAAAATAAGCAAAACTCAATGGATAAAATTTAGGAAAAGGTAGAAAGAAAGTGAGGCAAAGGTCACAGAAGAAGTTAATGCTGAGAAGCATCTCAGTCCCTTTCCCCATCCCCATGGCCATGCTGTCTGTTGAGCTAATGAACAACATTAATGACAGCAGCATGCTGGGGTTACACAGGCTGCTGGGAAGATGATCTGGCTCGGCCACCTTGCCGCCAGCTGGCTGGGAGTTCGTAGCAGCCCTAGTGCTATTCATGGTAGCTCATATGTCACTGCTCCCTGCAAACATAAAATTGATCTAGAGTCTTCCCAAAAATATCAGAGATCCCTGTCTATCTTTCATTGACCACCAGAGCCAACATTATATAGCTGGGAACAGTCTGTGATCTGTGAAAAACAATAAGTCATTGACAAGCTTTCCACCCCAGTAATTGGTTTATGTACCTCCTCCAGGCTAGCATGTAACTCTCTATTTCTAAAGTAAAACTTCTCTTTAGCATCTCACCATCATTCAGGTGTCAGGATCTGTGATGGCAGAGACAAAGGGGTCTCGTTCTGGAGGCGATATGTTATTTAAGGCTTACTGGAGTTAGAACAGAAGCAGGAGGTCTGTACTTCATTCAGCTTGTGAATCCAATAACTTAATGCCCTTGAGGAGGTTCCCAAAACAGGGCAAGCCTCAGGGGTAATACCTGAGCAAGAACAGGATTTGTTCAGAATTCCTCTTTATGGAAAGTTAAAGACATGGAAAGATTAGCCTTTTGAAAGAAGAGTTGACCTAATGTGAAGAAAACAGAGGAAGTCTTTTCTTAGCTGAAAATATGTATAAGAACCTTGAAAAGTCTAAAACATTTACTCAGACCTGTTTAGCCTAAGTATAAATTATCCTTTTCAACACTTCAATTAATTTATAAATGGCCTATCATTAACTGGCACTGAACTGGGTGTAAGCATTTCATCACAGAAGGAAGATTCATGAGCAAAAATAAATTTCATACTTTACTGCATACAATGGGCAAGCAATCAAAAAAAAATGAACTGGACAAAAACATTCCCTCAAGGATTCAGGTTCTGATCTGCCTTAAGGACCATGGAATAAAGGACTTTACTTGAAAAGAGATATATGCATAAAAGATGGGCAGACCTGTTGAAGAAAATGTCATCTACAAGTCAAGAGAAGTGAAAATCAATATGAGGTATTCGGTCAGATCTTTTTCCATGGATTTCAGGTTCCCTTCTGAGGGAAATGGAGAAAGCAGTAGTGAAATATTCTGAGTACTCAGGCTGTACAGAGAAAACCTCTGGTTGATAGAGACTATTGCAGGTTGAGGAGAGAAGAAAAACATAAAATGAAAGGCCCCTTGATTTTAGAGCATACCACCAAGACTCCCTGTCTTCTGGATGAGAGAAAAGAAGTCTCTCTTTGAAAGACAGTTTTCCCAGGATGTCAAGGCAAACCTACCATATGTGCAGCTTATGTTAGTGGGGCTGTGTGATGGTTTTACTCGGGTGGGCGACCGAGCTCCACCACAACCGCTCTCTCACTCCCCCTCCTCAAAGAGGAACAGGGAGAAAATACGATGAAAGGGGCTCAAGGGTTGAGATAAGGACAAGGAGATCACACAGTAATTATTGTGATGGGCAAAACAGACTCAGCATAGGGACATAGTAAGATTTATTGCCTATTACTAACAAGCTAGAGAAGTGAGAAACAAAGCAAAGAAACCAAAAGCACCTCCCCCCACTCATCCACCCTCTTCCACCTCCTCCCCCCGAGTGGCGCAGGGGAACAGGGGAGTGCGTGTTATGGTCAGTCTATAGCAATTCTTCTCCACCGCTCCTTCTCAGTCACTCTCGTCCCCTGTGCTGTGGGGTCCCACCCACGGGATGCAGTCCTTGCTGAACTGATCCAGCGTGGGCTTCCCACAGGCAGCAGCTCTTCAAGAACTGCTCCAGATATGGGTCCGTACCACGGGGTCCATCCCTCAGGAGCAAACTGCTCCAACCTGGGTCCCCCACGGGCAGCAGCTCCTGCCAGGTCACCTGCTCCTGTGTGGTCTCCTCTCCACGGGCTATGGGTCTGGCCCGGAATCTGCTCTGGCAGGGGTCTTCCACAGGCTGCAGTCTCCGTCAGTGCAGGTCCACCTGCTCCACCGTGGTCTCCTCCATGGGCTGCAGTGTGGAACCCTGCTCCACCGTGGTACTCCATGGGCTGCAGGGGGACATCCTGCTTCACCATGGTCCTCACCACAGGCCGCAGGGGACTTCTGCTCCGGCGCCTCTCCCCCTCCTTCTTCACTGACCTTGGTGCCTGCAAGGCTGTCCCTCACTCCTCTCACTCTCCCAGCTGCTGTGTGGTGCAGCGTTTGTTTTTTTCCTCTCCTAAATATGCTCTTACAGAGGCGCAAACAACATCACTTATTGGCTCGGCTGTGGTCAGCAGTGGGGCCCTTACCAGACATGGGGCAGCTTCTAGATCCTTCTCACAGAAGCCACCCCTATGGCCCCCTGCTACCAAAACCTTGCCACATAAACCCACTACAGGTTGAAGACAGAATAACCCCCTTAACCTGAAGTTTCTGTATACATTGCTTCCAAGAGTAAGTTAGGAAAAAAAATAGCTTTTTAAAAATCTGCTGCAAACTCGTTGGTCTTTAAAATTACACAGCTTGTGTTATTTTCATATAGTCTAGAAAATACTAGGACCGTAGCTATCATTTGATGAAATTGAGCCTGTAGAACAAGGCATCCAGATGTTTATCTGTGAGCTAGATGCTTTTACTCTATTATATTATCTATATTATATTATCTATAATATTATATATTATATCTATTATATTTATTATATATTGGAGGTCTAGAACTCGATTTTGCTGCTAAAACTTAGACACCAAGTGCTGTTTGACTCTTCCTAAGACATTGTACAACATCAGGCATGGCAGATATGATGCTGTATCTATGGGTGACTTAGGGTTTTCTGGACCTGCATGTGGAAGCCACACTACATCCTAGAGCATCTCAAAGGACTAGTGATGGTTATCCATGAATAGCCAAATGTACAGAGCTCCTAAATCTCTATTGATTACAGTGGAGCTTAGGTACTCAGCTCACAGGTTTACATGTATGCAGGTGCCTCATTTGAGGTGTCTTATCCACAAGCTGTGCCCCTAAATAAATGTTTTCAGATATAGACTGTTACCGTCCTTGGGGACAGCTAATTCTAAAATCCTCTTCATCTCTTCCTCTTCTATGCTGGGAGTAGAGCACAGAGGAGCAGATGAAGCTGAACTCTTTGTCATCCTGTCTGGTAGATTTCTGGACTATTCAATCATAGGAAATCAGAAAGAAGTGCTCATATATTAAAATCAATGGAGATAAAGGGATACAGTCTTTTCAGAAATTTCTACTTTGCTCCTAGTTGTAAAGGGAAGAAGGAGGGATTGTCATTCTCCTACAGTTTACCATTAGCACACACACTAATGGAATGAAAGGAGTGAGCTTGAATACTGAATGATCTTACAAATTAAAGCATGTTCATTCACCAGTGTCACAGGGTGACAGCCCTTATCTGAGAAAGAAAGGGAGACAACAGGGAATAGACTGTATCTTACAAGCAGATGTTAGTCAAATCTGTAATTACGTATGTACAAAAAGAAGTTACCAAACATCAGGATTTACCTGTTGTTCCAACATGATGAAAGAGAATTCCTGAGGGAACTCTTGTGAATGGTGCTAAAAACTGGTGCTGCAATGGTGCCCTGTGCTGGTGGTGCCTCGTTGAGCTGCATGGGTAAAGGTGAACATACTTTGAGATCCTGGGATTGTTTTAGGTTGCTAGTATAAGTGGATGTTTTCTTGTACATGAATGGTGCCCTTCATTATCTGTTTCTCTCTAACCAGCCTGGTATCTCATGATGGCATCTCATACATGGGAAAGAAGGAGCTAACTGAATGGGGGGGAAAGGACCCTGGCACTGCCTGCTCAGCAGGGGCCTAAACAGGTCCTGGTGTTCAGGAGGAGTAATTGTTGGGAGGAATCCTACTGTATCCATATAGCATAGTAAGATTTTGTGAGAGAGTAAAGGGGTTGTGGGTGGGATGTGAACATGATGGGGACTGAGTGCTACATAACATGGTCTGACACTCCAAAAAAAACCCTAATCTGTTAGCCTAGTTTGCACTGGAATTACAATGAAATGCTATACAGGGAGGTGCCAAGATTGCTTTACTGAGCAATTTGTTATTATTACTCTCGTAATGCCAAAGAGCTTTAGTCATGGATCAAGACCTTGGCATACTGGGCCCCGTAAAACTCAATCAAAGACTACGCCTGGACTAAATCAGTGTTTTCAAGAAACAATAACAAACCTAGCTTGGAGGAAATACCCAGATTGGGATGTTGTCACGTTAGACAACATTTAATTCATTATTCAACATGAGATATGTTCACAGAAACACAGAAATGCTCCTGCATGTCTTAGCTGTGAACAATTCCCCTGACAAAAGTGAGGTCCAATGGACATAAACACATACCAGTCCATCAGGGCATGTACCACCTCAGCCTCTTCCAGGGGAGAAGCTAAATGCAGATCATCTGGCAGAGCACAGAGTCCAGTAAAGGGGATGACACATGATGCAGGAGGATCCTGTGTATGTGTGCATGTGGGTTTTGTCCTCAGAAAGCCTATTAAAGTTCCCTCCATCACCCTTGTGGCAGGCATACCTGAGCAGGCTTTTACAGCCATAAGCACCTCTGTCTAACCTGTGGCAATCATATGATAGTGACCACATTTAAGGCACTTGGCAGGGGTTAGAGAGTAGTGTGACAGGTGAGAGATTTACAGATTGAGCTTTTGTGCCTGCAGCCACTGCTAGTACTGGCTCCAGGCAGCTTCAGCACAAAGCGTGACTCAACTCACCGACACTTTGGAGAGCAGAGCCCTGGCTACTCCATGGTGGACAAGTAGCTGTAAACCACTGTGATTATGACAGGGGACTGGGAACCTCCTTTACTGAATTGAGAGGCTAGAACTGCAGTGATGTCCTCTGTGGGTGCACAAGTCAGTCACTGCAGAGACCATGATCCGTCGCAAATGTGAGATTGTTGTTGTTGTCATACAAACAAAATACAGCCATGGGTACTAGAGCAAAAGGGATTCATTTTTAAACAAACCTGGTCCCAGAACTGATTTTAAATGTAGATAGTGCCTCTTTTCTTTCCCTTCAATAATAGAAGTTTCATAAAGTGCAAGACCTTGTAGTACAGGGTAAAGGGTAGTAATTTCAGGAATATAAAAACATTGAAGAAGCAAGGCTCTTGCAGTTAAACAGATACACTGAAAGAAAGGTCTCAAGGACTTAAGGGCAATGGTATTGGAGTAGCAATTAACTGTGAATCTAAGCAAATATTGCAGATTTTAGGACAGAGGAAGCATTTAAATATAGCTTAGTCTAAGTTGTTTGGGTGATACAATGGTTTGGTGTCTGTAGTTGCCTGATTTAATTTCAGATATGTGTAATTGCTATGAAGACCAACTAGTAAAACTTCTATAGCTCTTAAATGGCAAAATATTTGTGTTACAGCTCTGAGGCTAAATTAAAAATGGTGTCAGAGAAGGACAGCAAAATGCTCCAAGTGGTTTAAATGGAACAAAATAATTCTGCTTCAGCAGAGCTTCTGAAAAGCTTTTACATTTGTGTCTCAGTTTTATATTTATTGTATTTGAAAGATGTGAAGATATCAAGCTATTAGCTAAAGAAGATACTGGAGTGTTTTGTGGCCTGAGCAATAGGAGGAGCAAAGTATCTGAAAGATCCCTGGAATAAAACACAGCAAATGCTGATGAAAGCATAAATAAAACATGATACCTTATACTTTGTGCTGTGATCCAACAAGAAAGCATAAAATATATGTTGATCTAAATGAGAGTGTAATTGATACAGAAAGCAGACTCAGTTCCTGACAAGATAAAGAGAAGTACAGTAGTGACAAGGCTGAACACATGTTTGTAGACTGTTTATATTTGTCTTGGTGCCATTTAACAGAGCACCCTAAGGCAGCAGCTGCACCAATTAAAGTGGTGGGCAAAAAAGGTGGTGCAGGGGGCTGCCAAGCTGTTTAAACAGATAGCAGTGAAATGTGCAGCACTGTCAGCATTAGGACAGATCACCAAAGAAGAGAAGAAATTTGTTTGCCACCAAAGCAGAGCAGGGGAATCTGCAGATATGTACCTGCTGTACACAGAGGACTTTCTTCATGAAGTGTTTTTATCTGCAGAGTTTTCATATTAACACACATGTTCCCTGAAATAAGAATCCATCATCCACAGGAGGAAATCAGAGTCCTCTAAAGGAAGAGAATCCAAACCATTCAAATGGTTTTGAATTTTTATATTATTATTGAGTCTTGACTCAATAGGAAGTGCATTCAACTCAGCCATCAACCTATGATAAGATAAAGAGTACCCTTCAAATGGGTACCTAAGAAATAGCTGAATATACAAGTCAGCTCATCTATTTAGTTGCCTGATATAGGAACTGATCTCACTCTGCCACAGGAGACAAGAGGGGAAATCCATTCTGTCCTACCTGAGTACCTTCTTTATCCTTCCACTGATTATTCAGAGGACTGAATCCAGCCCACCTGCAAAATTAACCAGTGGCTGCAGTTGTAGCCCCAGAAGAGAGACTCTTCAATCTAATGAGAGTGATTATCTTTCACAATATAATCACTAGAATATATAGATAGTGATAGACTATCACTCAACCACTAGCTGTTGCCATTAAGTCCAGTGTACCAAAACATATATAGGGCAGGCACTTGATCTGTTTTAGGGCCCTGCACTAGATTCAGGCTTTCTCTTTCTAACATGTCCACAAATACGTCAAGCTCCAGAGAGAGCTGGGGCAGATTTCTGGTTCTTCTTTTGCTTTTCTCGAACACTGCAGAGACATGTAGATTTTCCCAAGTTAGGTACAAGTGAGAAGCATGTTTAAGTAGCTTGGTGGAGAACCACGCTAATGTGGCTATGTTTCTCAATATGAACTTAAAAGGGACATGGTCACCACAGCACTGTCACTCCAGATGTGAGTGATGGAAGAGCTGTAAAGCCAGAAGGCCAAAAACTCAATGCGAAAAGGAAAGCATGGTACTAAGCATGACTGTTAAAGGGGCTAAGGAGTCTTCCCTTTCGTTTCTCTGGTCACAGAAAAGAATGATCCTTCAAGCAACAGGGCACATCTACAAATGCAGAACTGGAAAGCTAGTGAAGCTCCCTCTTTCAGGAGAGAGAGACATACAAATTGTGAATGCTCTGTAAAATTTATCATTGTAAGAAAAAAAAAAAAAAAGTCCTTTTCCCAGCACAGTCTCTAACACTGTCCTTCCTGGCGTCAGCATAATGAGCAATAAGACATTTCTATGAGTACGTTTTCAGAAGCGTTAGGAGAAAAGGCAAAAGAGCCATCCTCTGAATTGCTTGCTGGAAGAAGTTATTGACACTACTTTTCTCCACTCTTTTCATGTCTATGGGTTGGGGCTACAGCCCAAGCATTAAAAATATTTAAGCATTTCCCACTGAAAGCAATACTTTGGGGACTAGACCCATGATCATAATGATAAGATCACTGACTGAAGCTTTTCTCTGTTGTATATTATGCATATGTCAGATGCTGTAAAAGAACAATTTGTGAATAGTGCAGGTAAATAAAACAAAATACAGTTAAAGGAATTAAAGAGCTTAGTAAGCAGAAACAGTGCCAAGAGCTGTTTAGTTTTGTGTGTTGGGTTTGCTTGTTTTTGTTTGTTTGTTTGTTTGTTTGTTTTTTGTTTTTTTCCAGTGAGATCTCTCTACATGCCATATTTCATTATCACTAATCATTTTCACAGTAACAGTGATCAAGAGAAATAGTATATTTCTTTTCTTTTCTTTTTCTTTTTCTTTTCTTTTTCTTTTCTTTTCTTTTCTTTTCTTTTCTTTTCTTTTCTTTTCTTTTCTTTTCTTTTCTTTTCTTTTCTTTTCTTTTCTTTTCTTTTCTTTTCTTTTCTTTTCTTTTCTTTTCTTTTCTTTTCTTTTCTTTTCTTTTCTTTTCTTTTCTTT